>NC_051182.1:62487572-62520935 GCF_013339695.2 Rhipicephalus sanguineus
CGTATTACCATTTCAGTAAAACCGCATCAACGGACAGGCATAGAGCAGCAACAACGTTGGTAACGATATTATTTGTGACGCATGATGTGAAGACGAACTGCATAGTCAACGCTCACAATTGATTGAGGACATAAAACTGCACGGATGCTTCATTTTCTACTTGTCTGCTGGCGTACAGCGTTCGTTACAACATATTCGCGAAGTGCACTTCACACTACTGCCACTTCTAGTTCTGCTCAGCTGCTGTTATGCAACAATAGGAAAACTCTACAGTGAGTTAAAAAAGGAAAGCGAATATGCCTAAGTCAAATATAAAGAAAGGCGGTTCCGTAATAAACTATCAAAGACAATAACTATATGCAGGTTGTTTCACGTAATTAAGACAAAATATCTAAAAAAAACGTGGTTAATCGCTACAGGATGAAACCAAGGGTATATGGTTTACCGTAATGTGGCGCTCGTTTTGGTATTTTTGATATTGCGCCTAATTCGTTAATTAAATAAGGTAAATTATGCGACATTTTTAATACTCAGTTTAGCAAAAAGTGCGTTTTGTCACGTCGTAGGGCGCATTCAAAAACGAGCAATCCGATTTTTTTTTTTTGGCGGCGTGCATGTTGCGTGGTGAACATTTCCCGGCTTTTAAAGATAGCCCACGAAATATGAAATAAAACCACGTTACTGCGCTCATGCGCTACCGTATTGTGGCGCTCTTAAACGTGCTGAAACAAGTGGCGCGCGGATCGTCAGCCTATCGCTTCTCAGGGACAGTGGCGTTTCCTGGCCGTGTGCAGCCGTCAGGAATGTTGACACACTAAGGAACCGATGCCTAGATGAGTGCCCGCTCATTTCGCCATGGTCCACGCGCCGGTTGTTTCGCTGGAAGCACGTTTGAGAGCGCTGCAGTAAGTTAGCGCACGAGGGTAGTAGCGTGGGCCTATTTCTCGGGTTTTCATTAAACGCTGGAAAAAATCACGACTCAGCATGTACGTTTCCATCAAAAATGTTATCGGTCGTTTCGGAATGCCCTCTACAACGTAACTGAAATAAACATTGCATAATTCGTCTTAGTTAATTAACAAAATAAGCGCGATACAAAAATACCCTAAGGAGGGCCACATGACAGCAACCCATTTCGATATTTTATGCAGTTGAGGTTAACCAGTCTTTTGTATATATTTGGTCCCACTTACTTGATACACCCTGTATAAACACGATACAGGCGGCACCCCTAACAGCTATGGCAATGGAGCATCATGTACTGTCAACTCGTATGTTAGGGTCAGACAATAGAGAAGTCAGTGCCATGGAAATAGCATAAAACGGCTTGTAGAGGCGCGAATGAGAAAAACGGAGTACTTGGTATTATGCTTCTCCAATCCCCGTCCTAACATCTTTAAGATTTTTCTTATAATTTCCAATAATATCACGCGAACTCAATTTCGCTGTTATGCTAAATCGTAAGCAGAATTTTCGTTACTGTACACTCAAGGCACGCTCAGATTATTCAACACCTTTGGCCTTAACACCGCCATGACATAAAAATAAACTCACATGAAATGCAGCTATGTAAATAGTAGCAATAACGGAGACAGTTAAAAAATAAGAATAAAGCTGAAAACATATTCAAGCAGCAGGTTACAGAAGGCATAATTCAATAAAGACGGGAAAAAACTATGCACATTACTAGGAAACGTACGGTGTGCAAGCGGAGGACAGCAAAGATATCGCTTGTGCTCACAATCAAGTTGTCATTAAAATAACTTCTTAAATATTTCAGCATGAAGAACAAAGATACAGTACGTCAAAATGTTTTCTGTTACGCCATTGCTTGTTCTATTGTATCTAGCATCAGTACAGATAGCGCGACTGTTGTTATAATCTCATTTGCACGCAAGTCAGAATCACCATGTGTACGCCAAGCTTACATCCACAAGATATTTCGAATCGCCTATGTGTGAAAGCTGCGAAACTCAAGGCAGCGCCGTTCTTGCAGTCTTAAGAATTTGTAACGAAGCACCACGCAAGACATACTTCGATAACAACGGCATAGCGGCATCAGAACTTGTGCGAAAGACGCCGCATGCATTGCAGTACACAGCACAGTACAGCGGCTACGAACAAGCGTCATGGCACCAACCCAACTAAAAAGAAAGAAAACATCGAGAAAACAAAAGGTAGGCGGCGCGTAGAAGTTCGCGTGCTTGTTTTTGTCGAGATTGCTCGAGCGCCATCACATGACTCTTCTCTACCAATAGGGCCGCGTGCACCTCGTCGCCTGTGCCCACTGGAGCACTGTGGTGGAAATATAAAAGAATTTGCCTGTAGTTATGGTTTATTGAGGTGGCTTAGGGGCAGCAATAGCTGGTTGAGAACCGGAATTCAGGTCGACGTTTTATTGTTTCGCACGGTGGTGTTTCTATAGCAGTATCTTGTATCTTAAGATACACGATACATCGTTGAATCTATCGGAAATACAAATGCAGATACTCGTTTTGCGAGACCTATGGCGATACAGATACAAGATACCCAAAGAGTATCTAAGATAGTATCCAACATACATGTATCTTCGGTGCTGCCCAGCACTGGTTGCGGCAAAAGCCCATACACGGATAATTAGCATGGCTTTGTGCCTTCGCTTACTCTCGTTTGTATAACTGCCTTCGCATTTTTCTTTTGGCTCTTTCCTCTTACGCAGAACATGTGCATTTAAGCCTGAAATTGGTCGTAGATAATTTTCTGATTTGATGAGAACAAAATAACAGCCTATACCAGTTTAATAACACTGTCGACACGTTGGCCTGAGGATTTCTCGGAAATCTTTTTGAAAATTTGTAAGTGACCACTCATGTTCAACTTAACCAACTCAAGTCGGAAGTGCAAGGTTACTACGCATCGTACCTGTGAAATGTATTCGAGAGCCAACTGTGCAGGCTAAGCGGTGAGAATTGCTAAGTATGCAGTGACGAAGGCTTCCCCAAGCACTTGCATTACCTGTATTTGTTTACCAACTAAGAAACAATTTATGGCAACACATGAAAAGGAAGTCCTCGGCAAATGAAACGCAGTAATCGGCCACCGTGGTGACTGCTTTTGATTAGACGCAGGTGAGCACTGGTGGTTCGTGATCGGTCTCATTATGGTATTGGGAATGAGAGCCTTGTTTCCCAGTGGTGACACTGATTGGTTACCATTTGATCGCCTGTGGTGTGAAAAGTGCCGGCCACCATACACGCCAATCGTCGCGTTTCACTCTATGAGCGCCGTATCTTTTGGCACCCATTCGTGCGAGATTTCTAATGAAACCAACGAGTGTGTTCGCATGTGCAAATTGCAATGGACCTGCAGCAGCTTCAGCATTCTTCTGCCAGTATGCGGTTGCTGTTGTAAGGTATGGCCATCGCAGTAGTGAATGGTACTCAAGGTCGAGCAGCGATTCAACGCACAACTCCGGTGTGACAGAATATAGGGCTGGTCGGTCTGTAAGTAGCGCTTGTGCTTGTATGCCTTGCCTTTTTTGTCATTTATTGCGCTTGATATGTATCGTGATAATAAGCGCACAATGAAACTCACCTTCATGGCCTCGAACTCTCGATGTTTCAATGTTCTTGAAGTGCGGCAACACGTCGTCGTAGGACCAACCGTACGCTCCGAACTCGTCCCTCCAAATGTCGTAGTCGCGCCGGTTCCCGCGAACATAAAACATGAAGTTTATGGCGCTCGAGCCTCCCAAGGCTTTTCCGCGTGCCCACGGACACCTCTGGAAATACAGAGAAGACATATACAGCGAGGAGTTTTCTCGGGGCACAAATTACAATGCAATTTGAATTTCGTACAAATGATTTTAGTGTCTGAAACTTCAACGCTGTCTATCGAAAAAATAAATGTACCACTGTACACAAGGGCTCCTTACAGCTAAATTGTCTGAAGGTGGGTCGCAATTGCTTTAGAAAAACTCCAGCTAGGTAAAAACATTCAAACACAAACTCCTCACAAGACAACACATGAGCATTGATGAAGTCAATTTTTCAACGAAAGACTCACTGTTTATTTTTGCAGGCCCACCCGCTTCGTGTCAACAACATAGCTACTTCTATTGGCACACGTAATCTTGGTGCGAAACGAAGTAGCGATTGTTCAACCAAATTAAAACATCTATATGCTATCAGCCTAAATCTCAAATTCGAGAGGCTTGGAATGTGAAAACATTTTATACGTTTTGCACCAGTGAAGTAACTGATAATTTGTTTCATAAAACATACCAAGTCGCTAATTACGACTCCGCGATTGAGGCGTATATTAATCGTCCAGTTGTATGTGTAATAAGGAACAGATTCTATTTCACCACAAGCATTTTTTTTAAATTTGAACTAAATGCAACGCTCTTCCGCCCTGAACTAAATGCGACCTGAACTGAACACAAGGGTTGACTCTCGAATCGTCTGAACCTGCCACAACTAATGCAGGTAATTACCGTCATTAACCATCATGAAAAATAATAACGCATAAAAATCAACCTGCTATTTTTCTATAATGTTCCACATCAGCAGTCCTCCAAGTATAACACTCCGCACTAAGCTTTTAAGGTAGAGGTGTGCGAATATTCGAAAACGGATGGCCGCCGCGGTAGCTCAGTTGGTAGAGCATCGGACGCGTTATTAGAAGGTCGCAGGTTCGGTCCCTGCCCGCGGCAAGTTATCTTTTCGTCCACTTTTCTTTTTCACATTTACATTACGTTTACTACTAAGAACATCCCCTATACTTTCCTTGGCATTATTGTCTGTTAGTGCTTATTAATAAGGCTCAAGTTACTGTTTTATACGAGTGAGGACTGCACATGAGGGCTGAAGCGCAAGGAACAGAAGAATAAGGCGTTTATTAGAACATCGTGGAACGCGGCGAGACGTGACCGCCCACGCTGGAGGCGGCAGCGAGAGAAGCGCGTGGCCCTCGCTTGGGCCTGGCACGTGGGCCTGGCCTTCAGGTGTCGAAACGGCACTGAAGGTGGCGCTAGTGATTAGCCAGGCCGCTAAGCGATGGAACATGCGGGCGCTCATACGAGCTTGCGTCAGTTTACATAACTGTGGTACCTTTTGTCGGTTAAAAGTAATTGTAACCTTCATTTGATAAAGCTTGTGAATATTTACTTCAATTAAAATGTCATCGAATTCTTGGGCTTTTTTAGAAGAGCTACATAACTATTCTAGGTCTGCATGAAAATTAGTTGCCTTGCTGTTCCAAAACTATTTGATTTATATTAGTATTCGATTCGGTGTTATCGCTATAGGGGATATTTATAATGCTTGGTGCTCCGGCAACACTGGGTGCGTCCGACATTTTTTGTTGCGCGCAGTCGCGTAATTGTCTGCTAGCGTCTTCACAAGGAGAGGCCGCGGAGCAGCTGAGCCGCAGTCGTTGGCGGGGCTTTCGAATCAAGAAAATGCGGCCGTATCCTTCGTCATCCAGCGCTGAACGGTCAGCGGACCGCACTGTGCCGCCACAAATTGGCCAGAACACAATATCGGAGTTCTGCGCCCTTAAAAACTCATCCGGACGGCAGCAGCAAGAGGTGCACCGCTTCGTAAAGTCTAACTGCTTATCTCTAGTGGCATTCAAATAAAAGTGTTCGTTGCAGAGAGGTGTACTGCCTGTCAAAGTTCTAAGATAACCTTGCACTACAATACAGCTCCACTGCATTCCCGACTGCGAATATACGCCCGCGTCATAAACAATAGTCAGATATCGGCAACACGTTGTTGCTTCGCGACCTGAGCAATGCTGTGACGCATTCATTCGCTCATTTCTTTAGCCACAGGTATCTCTACACCCTTCGCAATAGCGTGTTAGTTTTTTCGAAATGAGCAAGACACAGACATGCGCATGAGCGGTGCGCCACAAACCAAACAAAAATACAGATCACGCTTTTTAAATGTAGAAAAACAGAGCGGCTCGAGTTATTTTCTCTTACTGCACACTGGTTGTTTATAATAGAGCACTGCACGGGCCGGGCCGAGTAAGGGATTGTTGGATCGGGCCCGGGCCGGGCTCGGGTCGGGCTCGGGCCTGAGCCAGGCCCGTATTAGGCCCGGGTCTCATACGTATCTGTATAACTGCGTGTGTACGTAATTAGGCTTTATTTTTGTTCTTTTGTGGGGTTTAACTTTTCGAAGTGACCCAGGCTATATGAGACGCCGTCGTTAAGGGCTCCGGGTAATTTAAACCACCTGGAGTGCGTTGGCGTGCACAGAAATTGCACAGTACAAGACGTCTACAGTTTTGCTTCATCGGTATGCTACACGTAATTTCAAGAAACGCCTAATGTAAGTTTCCACCATTATAGTGAGTGAAAGTCGTTCATGGGTACCGTGTAAGGAAATCAATGGTAAACAGCCTAGATTAGTGCATATAAGATGTGCGCGTTTGTATCTAGGTAAACATTTCGAGTATGCAGCTACGTTCGCATGCCCGCCGCGCCTGTTTCCGCCTTCGTGGCTCCGTAGACTGGTCAACGCGACTTGTGAGTCAGTAATATCTCAGGAGCTGTTTTTCGTGCTGTTTAAGTGCAAGATGCGGAGCGACTCTTCTCACAGGGCGAACGCCGTTGTTGATTTTCCGATTAGTGGTGAGGCGCCAGACCATAGCGACACTCGTTTCCCCGAGTGTGGCTCACAACTGGAGTGATGAGGCTAGGGAAGCGATCCGGGATTGTGGGAATAATCAACACACATATAAAACACACACAGACTTATTTTATTTAAACCACCCTTTATTCAATACTCCGTTACTTTGCACAAGTCTGACACGAGTGTTTCGTTTTAAATAACTTCGCAATGAAAACAATTTTGCACGTAAAAGATGGCGGGGACCTCGTTTCGCTTAGGCACTGGCTATGCAAGAATGAAACCACTTCTGTCTGAGAAATCGCTTCAAAATTTGCTTTCAGAATAAGCCCCCGGCATATTGCGACAACCAAGCCCATCCTCTGGCAGTCAAGGGCACGCCGTGAGCGGTTACTGACCGCGTGTTTTACAAACGTAACCCATCCTTAAATACTCAGTTAAACACATGAGAGTACGAACGCCCGATGGACACCAACGCGCGCGGACGCCTTCTAAGTTGACATCAGACATGGCATATGCTAGAATTACCGCACATAGCTTCCACAGTCACGTATACTCACTCCATTCTGCCGAACGTCATCGCAGATGTAAGATTGCGTGGTTAGCACTGCGTGCGTACATGAAACAGCCAGCTATGACTCCAATTATAATTTACATTGCCCTGCAATTATTTCGCACGAGTGTTACGGGCGGAATTAAAGGGACGCTAAAGATAAACAATGAATTGGTTTAGATTGATAAAGTGTGCTCGCAGAACTCTTGTGTAGTTTATTTCACCACCATAGGTTTATTATTAGAGGAGAAAACCAAGTTCAAAGTTTCATTTTTAAATTTCGCGCCGAACTTTGTAATTCGAGACGTAAAGGATTTCAAAGAGCATTTAACGTATGTTGGCGCCACTGGCTCGACGAAATTTCCACAAACTCGTTATGTCAAGTCTCTGGCCCCCTCAGAGGACAATGTACTTCGATTTAACCGATTAGGAGCTACGTAGGCCCAAGCAGGCGCCGTCAAAAATATGTGACGTCACGGCAAATGGTGCGGGAATTCCAAGGTGGCGTCGCCACCTATATTTTCTATTTGCGCGTTTTCTCGCTTATTAAGCGTCTTCTCGCAGCAAGCGTGGTGTTTTTGGCATCGTGGAAGACCACTTTACTAATGCGAGAAAAATCGTTTTGCTCTTTAGTATCCCTTTAACCGAATGTATACACAGTACCAGTGCAAGTCGTGACACTGAAGGAAGTTTCTAAAACAATTTCTAGAAAATATCTTGTGCGCGGCAGGTAACTTCACAATGACGGAGGTTGGACAGTGCCTCCTTTATGCATAACTAGATGAAACGGGCCGGGCCGGCCCGGGTCCAAACCTTTCGGGCCCGGGCCTGGTACGGGCCACATTTAAGAACACCGGGCCGGGCTCGGGCGGGCCGGAGCGGGGCGTTTTCGGGCCGGGTCGGGCCCGGGCCGGTGAAATCGGTCCGTGCAGTGCTCTAGTTTATAATGCCTTGTGGTTGTATTCTATAGATTTATTATTGTTCTTGTTTTCTTGAACGCTGTACGTGTGCGTTCGTTGACATATCTTTTCAAAATACTGCGCTCTTTGCTTTAGCATCCCACAGCGGCGTTGCGTTACCGTGCAAACGAGGGGCCACGTTCAGCGGAATGACGAGTGCAATGATGTACCTAAAGATATACCGAACAAACTCCTCCATCTATTGTACGCCTCCGTAACTCTTAGCTCCGTGTTCGCAGCGCACGCTTACCGAACACAGCAAACGAAACGTAAAAGGGGGTGACAAGGGGTTGAAAAGGGGTTGCAAAGCGAAGACAAGACGCGGCATGCGCACTTTGTGCTTCGGCGTACACTGCCTTGCGAAGCTTGCCAAGAAAGGCCTCTCGGGATCTTTGCGCCGATCGAGCCTCGTGTCGCGGCACTGACTTTCCGCAGACGCACGCAGCAGCGTCTGTGGCACTTCTTACATACGTTTACATACGTAAATCATTGCTTTCGTCGATCTGCAATACCGACAAGCTAATGTTGATCAATCACGCTTTCTCGTGCGTGTGCGGCGTCGGCCGTCTGTTCTAAAAGACCTATATCATAATATTGTTCACCAAGCCTAGCTTATGTTGCAAGCGAGCAACTAAACTGCACGGATAAATAAGAACTGAAGTTGAAGAGCGCTTCTGCTCGCGCCGCTAATTTCCGAACCAAAGCACAGTGCCCATCTCGTTGACGAAACAAGTTCCCGTCGGTACTTTCTTTTTCTTCGTTCCCGAAACTGACAAATTCGATTGAAATTAGTGTTACATTGTTCCGGGCACTGTCAGAGCTCCCTCATTGCCAGAACAGCGCACGAAGCATTGGGAAGTCATCGGAGAACGAAGATGAAAAACCAGTAGCTAGCATATGAAAGACTGCGGTATGCGACTGGTTTCGTTTTCACGGCCAATAAATCATGGCCGATTGAGCTTTTGGGCTCGTCGACAGATGGCGCTATACATTTTGAATATCCCCTATTCGATTCGTGTTTGATTAGGTCCTAAAACTAACAATTCGAACATCCCTATTACCAAGTTAAGTTGACAGAAATTAATAAAGGGGAGGGGGGACAGTTAACGAGAACAAATATACTAGTCACTACCTGACAATGACGAAGAAAAACGGCGGCATTGGAAAGAAACGCATGCAAATAGCGAAAGCGAACCTTTACATAGATGCAAACAATGCCGTTCACACCACAGAACAGGAGCGTAGCCAGATTTTTTATTGTGAGAGGGGGGGGGGTTCAACCGTACTTTACGTATGGTCGTGCTTGCGTTTGTATGTATGCGTGTGCATATACACATGCGTAATTGAAAAAAATTCGGCAGATCCCACGTACCGTGGGAGTCGATGTTATGCGAAGCATGCGGCGGCTACGTGACTGTGGCGTAACTTTTTTTACTGAGCGACACGTTACAAAATGACGCTAAAGATTTGTATATATATTATACGCAGGCATATATATGTTTAAGAGCTGCATATGTGTTATATAAGCAGTTGTTTACGGTTGGGTAACGCTGCCAATGACAACGTGGGTATTACCAACACCAGAAGCGGCAAGCTCATATGTAGTGCTTATGCGTGTCCCGAGAACGCACGCGCGTTTCACGAACCCGTGTGCATGTGTGCAAGAAGTTCTTGACAGTTCTTGAACAAGGGCATCATCACCGTGACCAGTGAGCACCAGCAGCTGGTCATGTCTTGTTATAGGATCTGGTCGTGATCGTGGTGAAGAGGGGTCCATGTGTATTGAAGTATGTGGTATAGTAAGCTGTTGGAATTAGTGGATGCCTCGGTCATTTCGTCGACAAATTGTCTGTCGACAGAGCCCGCGACATGTCGGAACCTGAAGCCACCTTTCGCGTTGGTGAGGCATTGGCCGTCGAGGCTGGTAGGCCTCGATAGTGCTACGTAGACCAACATCAGTTGATGGTGTTTGTCCTATTCGTAGACTACCTGGGAGTATGTGGCCTACGGAGCCTAATCTACAAATGGCTGTCAATCAATATGATATCATCCTCGGTCAGCATGAGGCCATCGCCCAGCCTCTTAAGAAATGAAGAGGACACTTCGTCGTTCTGGTGGACGAAGTGCACTTTACGATGCGGTGATGTAGATATCATATGTAACTTTCGTTAATGTATTCCTCCGGGGTCGAGCAATGCTTCAATATAGCTTGCTGAATCATAGGAATACAAACGTAATGTTTATTAGACTGCTATAAAAGCGGAGCCAACACTGGAGCTACAGACGTCAATCTGATATGACGCCCGTATCGTAGGAGTACACATCGTAGGAGTATCATGTAGTGTTTATTGCTTTCTTGTAAAATTAGATAGCCAGCACCACAACCACAATTGACGTTGCACCGCTATTACGCCTGCGTAAGCTGTTTTTCCAAACCAATTTATAGACCTGGCGTGGCTCAGTGGTAGAATACCTGATTGCCACGCAGAATGCTTGGGTTCGATTTCTGCTGGGATCCTAATTTTCAATATTTCCATTCGTTGAGTCAACGCTGCCGATGTTGGTTTTACTTAACTCTCTATAATTTAAGTTACCAATGTCTGTTCTCGCCGTTCCTGGGTAGACATAAACTGTCAATCACCTGTGGCGCATACCCGTACACCGCGGCCCGTGGCAAATGGGTATGTGCCACACGTGTCTAGTGGAAAGGGTTTGACGACGTACGCGACAGGATTTTAACGTTATTTATGTCATGACCCGGCAGTCATATTCGTCAAATCCTCTTACCCTCCCATGCAAATTTTGGTCTACACCAAGTTAAGGAGGCGATCATGAGAGCACGCAGACGTAGGCGGCTAGATAGATAGATAGATAGATAGATAGATAGATAGATAGATAGATAGATAGATAGATAGAAACGCTCAAAGTGCCAGAGGTTCGCTAAGAAATGCTTCGCATTAAAAAAAAATTCGGGGGGGGGGGGCTTGAACCTCCGCTAGGCCCCTGACACAGAGTAACAGTTCTCATCACTAGAGTAGTTCATGCAGAGTTGGTTGTTACAGTGACGGATTTCTACAACTGTGGTAGGATAACTTGTTTTGTCGATATTCGAAAATGATTTTTACGACTCATGCCGTAGTGAGTCCTCATTGAGGGCTAGTGCAGCCCGAAGCATTTGCCTAACAGCAACGGGTTCTGGTCTTTTACGTGCCAAACATACGATATGACTGTGAGATGTTCCTTAGTGGGGTACCCCGGATTAATTATCGCCTTGTGCGGTTCCTGACAGACACTTAAATGCGGGTACAAAGGCGTTTCTCTACATTTCAGTGCTATCTAAATGTGGCCCCTGAGGCCGGGAATAGAATCCGCGCTGGTTAGCTTCGTAGCACGACACCTTAGCAGATAAGCCATAGGGGCGGTTCGAGCAGTCAAACACGTATCGAGAAGGACGCACGCCATGGTTGGCCGCTAAACATTTTTTAGCCACACGGCGTTCTTCAACGCACAACCTGCGGAAGCAAGCAAGAGCGCTTGTATCTTACGTGCGTAGCACTTTAGAGGCCCGGCTTGTCGTCCATCGACTGTCTCATGTCACATGGTCACGCAGTGGTCACAACAGTCAATACAGGCCTAAAGCAAGGCTAAAAATGCTCAAAACCAGTGCAATATAAAATGAGAAGGCCCAGAATGATATAACTAAAGAAATAACCAATAATTAATAGCAATATTTTGCCTGAAATTGCGAACAAGCTTCTGAACCATCCGGCGGATACCCGTACCGCGCAAGAGAGGGCGCCACCGCCTCCCCAAGCGCGCGATCGCCGAGGGAATCGCTGGGTTTCCCGTGCTACGCGCTTTCTCAGTTTTCACAGTAGTGGAGCTGCATTAGGCGCAGGATAAAAGAACTACACGAAGACGTACACAAGAACGATAATAGCGCACGATTTAGCCAGGGATTTAGAACTACACCAGGGTCTAAGCAAGAACTCACATTAGCGCAGCTTTTTTTGTTCAGTCTCCTCTGAAATGCAAGCGTCCGAGTGTCGCATATCGACGCTGCGCTTGTTCTTTTCTTTTGCCCCATGACTAGGTTTCACCGGCTGAAGCTGCTGCGCGTGACATCGTTAGGCTCAACCTGCCCCTGAAAGTATCGGGCATTTCTGGAGCATCTTAGTTTACTCTGCGTGCACCACGCGAACGATGGGGGCTAATCTGGTACGGGGGCGAGATTCAGCAATATAATAATAATTGTTGCAGATAACGTCTCAAAAGCACGATATGGTTGTGAGAGGCGCCGTACTGGAGGGCTCGGGAAATTTTGAACCCCTGGGGTTCTTTAACGTGTACCTAAATCTAAGCAGACGGGCCTCAAGCATTTTCACCTCCATCCAAAATGGGGCCGCCGCGGCTGGGACTCGATCCCGCGACCAGAGCGTCAGCAGTCGAGCACCATAACCACTAGACTACCGCGGGGGGTTGGAAATTCAGCGAGTGTGCTGAAATGTAGCGTGATTTATACGTGAGTTGGTGATGCTTAATATGCGCAGATTTGGACGGGAGACGACTTCGCTGGCCGCTATCATTGTACTGTGAGTGTTACTTGCTTTACCGGGCACAAGTTCGCCCAGTCGAGAGTTCGAGCTTTAGACCGCTGAATACCGCACTGTCACAAATGCGTGGCGATATAACTTTAGCGTTGAGACATATATTAGTCACGCTGCATGCTTCGTTGGTACATCATATGAAGGTGGAAGGTATCAGCGAAAGAAAACACGAACACAAAGAACAAGGAATGGTAACCGCTGGATATAGAAATAAAATTTATGAACTTCCTTGAGGACCGGGAATTAGTTGGGGGCACCTTTTATTAAACTATGTTCAGCTCTCCTGCTGTCCTGGGTTCGTACTTATTCACTGGCATGTTGCACCCACATTGTTATACGATAATTTTTTGTACCCCATGCTGAAAACCACGATCTTGCTGTGTATATACATTGTGTTTCTGATAGAAAGCACCGAGTATTAAAAAAATGAAGCATACACACTACGCGTCTTCAATTAGCGCAGTATTGTTCTGAGCCATATAAAACCCGTCAGAATATTTTTGCCAATACACAAAACTCCGCAATTAAAAAAGATTGCTGAATGAACGTTTTAAATAGTAACTCGACAGAAAGATCTTCAATACAAGAGTTGCAGCGCTTGTTCAGAAACATCCCCTGCTTAATTATTTCCGGCCTTTCTTTAAAGCACGCGAACTTAAAAAATTCGCCCTCAAATGTAAGTTGAAGGAATTATCAAAGGCTGCTCCGCGCACGAAGGTCTATTGAGCAGGCTATCGATGAGTGCAATGGACGCTAAGTGATGGTAGGGGTGTACCGTCTAAAAAAAAGAAACTACGAAAGAGCAGCCACCACGTGTGAGTGAATCTTTTATCTCGGTCCTTCTTCACATTGTCACCCTCGCCTCTTCCAATACGTTTCTTCATTGGTACACAAAGGACAGGAAAATGGCCTGTGCTGCACCAAGTGCGGCCTATGGTCTCATGTGGCATTTGCTCCGATGCCGCCGCTTTTTCGTTGAAGATTTTTTTCTTGTTGTTGAAAGGGTACGCTCCTTTTGTCGCTTAACCAGGCCTCGGAAACTGAGCGCCAGTTTCGGTTTCAAGGAACATACGCGCCTGTAGCTGTTGCCGCGCATCTTAAGATCTGTTTGAACGAAATGAGGTTGATCTCGATGTTCACATTTATTGTCTTTCACGAGATTTTACAAAAAAATTCATTGAGCTGTAAAGAATTGTTCTTTCGTTTATTTTTTCTTTTCTTATTTCTTATTTCGTCAATTTTAAATCGGGTGAAGCGCTGGAACTGGTCGACTTCTGTTCGTAGCTCTTGCCTCCGCTCGCCCTTCGCTCCGTGATATCACAAGCTGGATCGCGCTCGGTTATTTCGCTCGGTTCACTTACCAAGTATGAATACGGCAAAGATATGACATTTGATAGGGCGTGCACAGAACGGAAGCCGCAGGGAGCCACGTCGAGGTGGCCAACCAACTATTGCACGAAGATGGCTAAATCGGGGCATCACATGTCTTGCGCGGCTCTGTGGTGTGTTAACCCAGGGATTTCCAGTTCCGCGAAGGTTATTCAGGTTGCCTAGTGACAACGGGTGAGCGCAAGTATTTGGGTCCATTATTTGAGCAGGTATTCATTGTGCATGAGTGCATGAGTGAATCCAGTTATCTGCAAGCCTGACTAGACTGAGATATGCCTACTGTCGCTAGACTAATTTGTTATCACGACAACCTACCTATTGCCGGCAAAATACGTGTAATGAAAGGCTTTTTTGCGTGTTGGTTCGGCGACACAGTTTGTTCATCTTTTACTTTAGGGCATGTAGTTAAATGATGTTAAGCAATTATAGGCTCCTTCGTGTTCATGGAATTGCATGTAGCCAGTTTGAAACTGTGGGCCTTTACTCCTAATACTGTCACTGAAATACATGTAATGGACTCACTGATGCTTTGAGAAATCGTTGAACAGGGAATGTCGCTGAGGCCAACGTTTCGTCAAGTGTCTTGGTGAAGGCTGCTGCCCTGACGAAGACAAGTCAACTTGTCGAAGCATTGCCTCCAGCGACATGCCCTGTTCAACGATTGCTCATCGCTTCAAGCCTGCATCTTCCCCTGAACGTCTGTCTTGTTTGGTAGTAAGTTCTGTGGAAAAATATGTTCGCTGTCATAACAGACGTGGTTGAGTCAAGTACAACGTGGCCTGCTCGTGATTGTTAATAATTTTCGCATTGGTTCGGATATTCTGGGTTCAATGTTTGCTCATTATGTGCATATTTCAGTTTTGAATTAAAGCTGCTTTAGCAGACTGACACTTTCACACTACGTGTATGTCTCTGTTTTTAGTACAAAAGATATGATTCAACAAAAAGATTTAAATTTTACTTGTCTTGATCAAGTTTTGCCTTATGAGAAGCCGATCGGCTTTATTTTGTCGACTTCACAACGCACGATCAAAATTAAAAAGGTAGTTAACTAAATTTATCAAATGGCCGCGTCGCCCGAGCGGCCAGTGGACTTACAAGATAGCACGAACACATTCCGCTTGCAAGCGAAGTGGGAAAGGGGGCTTCCTCGACGACCCTCCTCCTCTCGGTTTCGTGCCCTTTCCCACTATTTGCTGACCTTACCAGTGACGTCATGAAAGAATTTTGCGAACTATTTCTAGCAGATACCCGGCAACCGCCAGTGGTGGAAGCGGCGCTGCCGCAGCGTATCAGCATGCGAGAGCCCGTCCCATGGGAAGTATAGGGAGTTTCCTCCCCCTGGCTTAACGTCCATCGCTGTCACCGACAGCCTTTTCACTCGATTTACGTACGCGAATGAGCCTTCGTTCAACTTACATTTTAGGGCACTAAAAAAGTGCCGTGTGTTAGGCGGCAGTCCCGTGTTAGTTTTTTTAAAATTTGCGCGCTTTTAATAAAGGCCTACAAAAAGATTAACCATGGGAGTTGTCTTACCATGGATTAAAAAACACTGAACAAACGCTACAACTTCAGTATTTCAGATTTTTCTTAGGAGTTACTATTTAAAAGTTTATTAACCAATCTTCATTAGTTTCCAAGCTTTGCGGCTTGGAAAAATATTCTGACGTGCTCTGTATGGGCTCAGAACAATACTGCGCAAAGAGGAGACGCGTAGCGCCTATGCTTACTTGTTTTAATGCATGGTGCTTTTTAGATGCGAAGCATTTCTTAGCAATCCCAAGGCACTTTGTGCGTTTTCTATCTATCTATCTATCTATCTATCTATCTTTCTATCTATCTATCTATCTATCTATCTATCTATCTATCTATCTGTCTGTCTGTCTGTCTGTCTGTCTGTCTGTCTGTCTGTCTGTCTGTCTGTCTGTCTGCCTGTCTGCCTGTCTGCCTGTCTGTCTGTCTGTCTGTCTGTCTGTCTGTCTGCCTGTCTGTCTGTCTGTCTGTCTGTCTGTCTGTCTGCCTGTCTGTCTGTCTGTCTGTCTGTCTGTCTGTCTGTCTGCCTGTCTGTCTGTCTGTCTGTCTGTCTGTCTGTCTGTCTGCCTGTCTGTCTGTCTGCCTGTCTGTCTGTCTGTCTGTCTGCCTGTCTGTCTGTCTGTCTGTCTGTCTGTCTGTCTGTCTGTCTGTCTGTCTGTCTGTCTGTCTGTCTGTGTCTATCCGCCCACGTCTCGGTGCTCTCGTGATCGTCTCCTTAGCTTGGGGTAAACCAAAATTGGTGTGGGAGCGTAGGAGGGCTTGACAAATATGGTCTGGTCATGACATGAATTACATAAGAATCCTGTCGGTACGTCGTCAAACCCTTTCCTACAGACACGTGGCTGATAGTTAATATCTTCCCAGGAACGGCAAGAACAGCCATTGGCAATTTAAATGCGAGAGTGTAAAGAAAACCGACATCGCCAGCATTGACCCGATTAATGCGAAGAATGAAAATCAGGATCCCAGCAAGAATTGAACCCAAGCGCTCTGCGTGGCAGTCAGTTATTGTACCGCAGACCAACGCCAGGTCGAGCAACTGCTTTGGAAAAAGACCCCATGCAGGCTTAATATCTGTGCAACGTCAACTGCGGTTGCAATGCTGGCTACCTGTCTAATTTTATAACAAAGCAGTAAACATTACATATGTACCCCTGTGATACACGCGTCATGTCGCGTTAGCTTCGATTGCGGTTCCAGTTTAGCTCCGCTCTTATAGATGTCTAATAAACATTACTTTTTTATCGCTATGATTCAGCAACTATATTCAAGCGTTGCTTGACCTCGGAGGAATAGGCTAACGAAAGTTACGTAGGATATTCACATCATGGCACCGTAAAGTGCACTTCGTTTCGATAATACTGACGTGTGTGGGGGCTCAGGTTACGCCAGACCATAAGATACCCTTTAAACGCCAGTGTAGTCGGCATGCCTGGTAAGGCCACGATGTGCACACAACTACTACTCTTACTAAAAGGCGTCGATCCACCTCGTAACGATTGGCTCAAAGAAAAAAAAAATGCAGCATAGACAACTCCTCGTTGACCGCTTCGCATGAAACCGATTCCGACAAGGTATGGGATCTGCCGAATTTGTTTTATTCGTAACACCCTGTGTATTCACTAGCGGAGCGCTACCGAAGTTGGTGGAATAGGTGTCGTAAGGGGAGAACCGATCACGTGCCAGTGATTGTAGCGAGCTCCCATACTCACCTGATCCTTCATAGAAAGGCAGGCGTGCTCTTGCGGCTCAGGCAAGTATTTCCAGTCGAACCTGTCCCCGATGAGCAGCGGCGCGAACAGCGGAACCTGCGCGAAAGCGTTCTCCATTCCTCCGGCCTCGATCAACAGCACCGTTCTGGTTGGGTCGGCCGACAGGCGATTGGCTAGCACGCATCCCGCCGAGCCTCCGCCTACTGAAAGACGGCGTGAAGTGTAGAGGAATTCATGGAACGAAATAAACAGTATTTATGCTTTCATAGTCTCAACTTCAGAATTCTCAAATAAACACGGTTTGAAATGCAGAAGTTTCGAATAGACATGGTCTCGGATACAGCCGCCGCCAGGCAGCACTCAGTAAATCTGTGTGGCTTTACTAAGCGCTGCAAACAGTAAAGCGACTTCGCTTTACTGTTTGAAGTGAGGTCCGGTTGCCTTAGAACGCGTAGTTATAAAGCGAGATTCAGCAAAGAAGAAGAACAATGCACATGCTGTGGGGAAGATAAGGAAACGACGAAGCCTGTTCTGATTGATACGGAGATATACGCCCAGGTGCACGTTTGGGCACGAGCCTACATGAAGCCTTGTGTTTTAGGAACAACTATGGAAAGTTGAACAAGCCCGTGTTAGAAATAACAAAAAGACGGTTAGAGTATTGGTGGCAGAAAGCTAGAGAGAAAGGACAAAAGTTAATAGTTGGAAAAGTAAGGACAATCTGCCGTAAGGGGCAGAGAAGTGGACTGTGAATTTGTTTTTCTCTATAGTAAGATTCATTTATTCGTAGTGGACAAGGCATTACGCCAGCTTAAAAAAGAAAAGAGAAGCTTGTTCTTTTTTTGTCGAGCCTGGTGCCACACATGTCACCGCCCCGTAGTAAAGGGGGACGGCTCATAGCATCCATACACGTCAGGGCGCCTCGATGTGTCCGCCTTGAAGTGGCGGCGCTGGAATCGAGGCACCCGAAGGTGGGGGCCGCTCCAGCACACTGCGCAGCATTTTACGGCATTCTTCGCAAGCCTTCGTTAGGATATGACCTCTCTTCGCCCTTTTTAGCGCCATTGCTTCTAACCCAACAGTGCCTTACACTAATTACTCGAGGGGAATCTGGCGCTGCACTTTAAGGAGTAGCTGTGACTATTTATGGCGAGTCCTGACATCTTGCCTCTCGAAGAAAGCGCGACAACAGAGGACGGCCTGGGACCCCCATGGTCTCGTGTTTTACGGCGCTGGTACATTTGCGACAGCCACCGGTGTGACGGTGTGCCGTGCGGATGGAAAAGTGACTCTGCTCATCGCGAAGCACCTGAACTTCCAGCTGGCGCGCTTACCGCTGTCGGCGAGATTCGCTAATGTTCTACGGGACTTTTGTCAAGTGGCCGCATTGGCTGACGTAACAGGGTGCGTCTACTGCTCACAAGTGCGCAATAATAGCCCCGGCGGTGAAGGCGTGGAAGTCTGAACGAAAATACGACCGTGTTTACGCTCAGCACTGACTCATATGCCGAATACAAAACATGTTGACGATCCCAAAAATAATAGACAGAATGAGCCTGTCATGCATGCAGTACATGTCGCGCTTACCAGTTTTGTGGTGCTCTCGGTTTAAACTTGTGCTTGAGGTTATTCCACGCACGTGTTCGTGTCGAGAGATCCGTGGTTCGCATTGCAGTGCTTGGTAATTTCCATGCAGTTTTTTTAACACGAAAGTGTTTTATGCCGCGGCCACCAAGACTTCAGTGACGCATTTCCGTGATGGAATTCAAGTCGAAAAAATGCACACAATCAGACGGCAAAGAAAAAAAGTTTTGTCAACGGGAGTCGCACCCACGACGTCATTACGTCATAGCCTTGATCGACTCACTAACATTGTTAATAATAAAATTGGCATACGAGGACACGAGTGTTTGGGGAACCTGGTCGACAGGTCACGAAACTAACAGCGTGATATAGGTCTCATGTGCATCATGAAACCCTTTCACCCCCTCACGTGTGGCAGATACCCGCATAGAGCAGGTCATGATGGGCCAGTATACGCCACACGTGATTCATAGTCTATTCTACAAACAAAAGAAATGCGAAAATTTACAAAACTGGAAATATTGTAGGGCACTTTGCGCGGTTAAAGCAAAAGAAAGACATGTCGGCGATCTTAATATAGCAGACAAGCGCTGACAAACATGCTGCGACGACAAACATGCTGCGGCGGTGCAGATTGCAAATAAATGCGCTGAATAAGCGGTTGTGCTGACGATTATGTTACATCAGTTAGGGTGGCCGTTCATCTCTAACGTCCATTGTGGGTGCCGCTTCGGCTTTCATCTTCCATAATAATGGCGTCAAGATATGTAGTACATCTATAACACAGGAAGCAACGTATTCAACCGTTGCTCATCTCTGCGGCAATACGCCAACGAACGCCACTAATCATCGGTTCATCATCGCGCCGTAGCGTGGACTTCGTTTCGAACATGATAAAAATGACGCCTGTGTTCTAACGGGAGTGCCGACGTTGCGTCGTATCATAAGTTACACTTTATGCCTCATTCACACAGCCGTCAAACGCTCCGTCGAGTCACCGTCACGACACCGCTTTTCTTCAGGGGAGAGGATTTCCTGGTAGTTTTCTCCTCGAAAACGGGTTCATAACGACGTAGCGCGGTGCTCTACGTTTAGGTCGCAGGCACGGTGCAGATTGCACCAATCAGATGTATTCACCCAGTGCGATGCGTGCACATATTTCACAACCACATATATCTTCGTCGCGAAGCTTCGTGCGGTCGTCGCTCTGCCCTCTTGCAAAGCAACGGCAGCATCATAAAAGTGCTCAGCACCACGAAAGTAATTACGTGATTGCCATGGCAGGCGATGTGAAGAAAATCCTTCAAATTGGTGCGTTACAGTAATATAAACTTTCTCTTCGTGGTGTACTACTAAACAGTTTATTCTTAGTTTACGCAAACCTTACACAGACAAGAAGTTATTTCACATATTTAATCCATAATGGTGATTTCCTTTCTCTAGGTTTAGGCGACCATGGGACCAGTCAGTCAACACTGCATAAAAACGTGCCACTATCGACGTTGCCACCGCCGTCGCCTGTTTATACACTGATCCATCGCGCCTGCTCAAAGTTTTTTTGACGTGGCAGTGACGCGACGGAGCGTTTGAGGCTGTGTGAATGATGTCTTACGCCCCAGTGCAGTCGACATGCTCAGTAAGCCCACATACGCACACAACCACTCAATTAACAAATAGACGTTGGTCTATAGACTAACGCGTCGCTCACAGCTAAAAAAGGCAGCTTCTCGCTGAGTGACCTCAATGAAATAAATTCTGACAATGCTTGGGATCTGCCGCAATTTTTGTTTACACTACCGTTTTCAAGTATATTTGCTTTCTTGTAAGAGCGTCATTTCCATTTGAAGCTACGCAGAAATGATGTTTAAGCTTGCTTGGCCACCCTCGCAATTTTTTTTATAATTTAATGCACGCATTGACCCCTGTCATTTCAGCGACTAACATTGGCGGAAGGTGGCGAGATTTCCTTCATGATGAGCAAGTGCAGAGAGCACACTCGGGCGCGAGCGCCCGAGTGTGCTCAGCATTATACTTTTAGTCTTATATTTGTAGCTTCATAGTAAGATTGTATTTCGCTTTGAGACGTAATTTTGCCTGTCGAACACTCGCAGTCAGACACAACACGGCCACGGGTTGCCATGCACACGCTCGCCATCAAAACGCTGCCAAAACCTCGCGCTGTATGCGATGGAGTTCTTAGGGTTAGGCAGCTCAGGGTGCGTAGGCCTGGCGACAGCGAGCCCGAAAGCACAATGTCCCCGGCGAAGTGTTCTCTCAAGCGTGCAGATACATTCCGGACAAAATACAAGTTGATTTCCGCCGCGTACACGTAAAATCGAAGGGAAAGGGGAGTAAGGCTTGAGGCTTCATAAGCCCCCTACCCCTCGCTATGAGGGTGGCTTTGACACCCCACAACACATGAGTGCATGTTCGCGAAACGAAACGAGGCATGATTGGGCCGCATGTGCGAAACATGTGCCTTAATGATGGACACAACAGAATATGTGAAATAGGACAACGCAGCTTCGCTTACCGATCACGTAGTCATAATGGTGATAAAGGATGGGCGTGTCGACGGCCAGATCCGTGGGCAAGTTCACCAGCAGAAAGAGTGATACCAAAGTGCCGAGGAAAGTAAGCAGCGGTTCAAAACCGTAGCCAAATACGCTAATTAAACTCCCCAGAGTGTCCCAGGTAAAATCGAGAAGCATCGTTTGTTAAACGTTCTGCTACGAAACAGCACGTGTGGACCACTTGCTCGCAAACGAGGTAACTGCTTGCGAGCGCTCGGCAGAAGGTAGTCACGTGGCCGACAACTATTATCGATAAATGAACTGGCCTTCTGCTATCATTCGCATGTTTTCACGTTGGCATTTTTTCTGCTAACGCCTGAATTAGACGCATTGAGGAGTGCTTTCTGTGGTGACAACAGGAACAACGTTTCCACGTGCTGACGTTGCGCCTAATCAGCTTTCGGTGAAAAAAAAAATATTATGCCGAACAGCACGCCTGGTGCGCAGGCGCGGATACTGCTAGTATGTTCTCCAGTGGACTGTAAGTTGTACAGAGAAATATATTACAGCAATGCTGTTATTTTTGTTCCTACATACTGTTAGCAAAATTTCATGCTACTTACCACAAGTACGAATACCACATCCCTGAGAACAAATGCTACAGATTCATGTTTGCATTTTTACATAAACAAAACAATAAAAAGATCGCTGCCGCAAGTATTAACAGCGAAGGTGTTCTAGCTCGGAGTAAAACGTTTGATCATGCCCGAAAACTATCATCATCATGAAAGGGTACGTGCAACAGAATTTGGGCAAATCCCACCACTCACGGCTACGGCGCGCCTGTAATAACCGTGACAACGAGTACCGGGAGAGAGAGAGAAAGAAAGAGAGGGAGAAAAATCCTTGCACATAAAAATCTTCACGAGGAGGGATTTGAACCTGCGTACCCTCGATCCAAAGGCGAGCGCGCTAACCACTCGGCTTTCCAGGCACGCTAGCAGAGCACAGCCTTGTATAGTATAGCAAAGGGTGTGGGAAAGGGAAGCGAGCGTTAGAGGAGACATGTGATGGTGAGGAGGAGGGGAGAGAGTGAAGCGTAGCACAGAAAGAATGATAATGAAAGAAATAGAGAGCAAGGAATGTAGAAAGAAAAAGAAGGCGACACAGAGAACATCAACGAAAGCAAGAGAAAGAAGTAGATAGAGAGGAAAAGGGATTAAAAAAAACGGAAGCAAGCATCGCGCTGGCTAGCGACCATTTACCGCACCACGTGGCCAAGGGGCGCGTTCGCAGTAGCTAAGCCACGCCAACTGATGGGGACATCGCGCGCAACCTCCGCTCTAACGTGCATAGCCTGGCTGCGCCCGATCGTGTCCTGAGATAATAATAATATCTGGGGTTTAACGTCCCAAAACCACGATATGATTATGAGAGACGCCGTAGTGGAAGGCTCCGGAAATTTCGACCACCTGGGGTTCTTTAACGTGCACCTATGTACATGGGCCTCGAACATTTTCGCCTCCATCGAAAATGCAGCCCCCGCAGCCGGGATTCGATCCCGCGACCTTCGGGTCAGCAGTAGAGCGCCATAACCACTATACCACCGTGGCGGGGCAATCGTGTGCAGAGAGTCATTTGGCGTCCTAAGAAAGTGCGTGCGCCCGAGGAGGAAGCCACGCATCTAGAAGCTGGACGTGTGGATCGACGGGGAGTACCAGCGGCGACGGGCCTCTGCTAGGCTGCGCCATGCTTTGCGCGACTTAGGGCAAACTTCCCGCCTTTTTGTTTAAAAGTAACTTCTCGGAAGGTTCTCCTTTCCCTCAGGAGCTAAGTATGTCCATCCATTTGTGCACAATTTTGCTATAAACAAATATTATCCAAATCACCGCGGAGGCTTAGTAATTAGCAAACTCATAGGATTTGAATGCGCGACAACAGCGATCAGATTCGATATTTTAATGACATAAAAAGCTCCCTCATGTCGCCTCGCCTTGCAAAAAAAAGTACCTTGTAGGGGCGAAATTCACGAAGCGCAGTTCTGCCTGGCGTCCTCCAGATGTTACCACTGTTCGAGTGAAATAGTAAATAGAAGTGCCAACCACTGTGTGACCGGCTCCTCTACCAACTTCAAATTTCAGAATTATTAAAATTGTCAAAGAACCACACCTAAGGAGCTTTGGCGCCACGGCTGTGTGACTCCTCGGCAGAAATGAAGTCCCTATGGCTCGCTTTTTCGAAGCATTTGTAAGAGCTGGTGTAGCTCTGTGTCAGCATACTTGATTGCGAAGGAATATTTCGGGACTTGACCCTGCCTGCGACCTATCGATTTTTTTTTCTCATTGTGCACGCTAGCTGCGATGGACACCAGCGGCGGCGCACGCGATCGCCACTGAAATAGGATGTTATTGTGAGCTCATAACAGCTTACGCAGTAAAAAAAAAAGTTTCGAGCCCGACTTGAACCCAGCAATTTTCTGTAGTATTCAGGTATTCTACCACAGATCCACCTTTTCTTTCATGGTATTTGCTGAAAATAGATAAGGCACTTCGGTGAAATTAGATACCCTCAGAGAACAAGTCTTCGTAATCCCCATAGACTGTCACGCCACCAAGCTGAATTCAGGAGCATCCTCTCGAGCAGAGTTAGTAGACGACAAAGTGGCAGCACTACCCAGTCGCTCCCTTGTTCGGCTGTGCTAGCCTCAGTGTTAACGCGTTGGCAAGAAAGGAACACTGCGACTTTGCATGTTCCCTGCATCAGTGAACAAACCGCGCCCTCCGTGACGCGAGAAATCTGATTCGTTCTTGCGAGACGCGTAGTTTTCGTGAAAACTCGCACTTTCAATGCAGCTTCGCGAGGCTTTCTGTAGCCACGTAGGTTAATTAAATGCTATTGTCTGATATTTTCAGTTGAAGCTCGCCCTGTTTTACTTGCATATAGCATTCGTCAGTGTTTCTCGTAGTGCATCAATGCCATAACATTGTACACGGGAGGTCGCGCGGGCTCGCGATGTGCGTATCTCAAGTTGGCGATACATTAAAATAGGGCCTCTATCCTTTGACAGGAAAGCGTTGTTATGAATGGTGTGAGCGGCGTTTCAGTCATTCGAAGACGAGTCCGCTCCACGCCTTTCGTGAAGCGAACGCTCAACGCCGCCCTTCACCAGTGTTGTGTTGGTTTCATTACACTATAGGTTTCATAGCCAGCGCTGTGCCGCTTGTTTTTGTGCGCTTGTTGATAGGTGGCAGCACACTGCAAGCGATTTGTTATTTGCGTTATTTGCTTGTTGACCGGTTTGCGAGCGAAAAGTTCTCCGCGAGCAGACGTCTCATTATTAACATGGTGACGCTGAGTGGTCGAAGTCGTTTGGCGGAGGAAATTCTTCAGATTGCTTTCAGCAGTGATGTTGAAAGACACCATCTTCACGACCAAGATTTTTCACTGGACGCAGAAGGCTGTGAACGCACCGTGAGTGACAGCGGCGATGAACGATCAGCTGCTAACTCACGAGGAGTGAGTTGCACTTCACGTCCCCTTTAACGTTCTTTTGCGCTCGTAAGTCACTTTGATTGCATTTAATGTATAATATCCTTGAGCGAGATCCAAATAAAAGCATAATTTTTCTTCTTCATTGCATGCAGTGCAATTATCGTGGGTATTATGAGAGTGCCACATGCTGCCAACAAGCTCGAGCACGACCAGGGAAGCGAAATGGTTTGTGCGATGAAACGTGCAGTCACGGCCACAATCCATGCCTCTTGGCTAACTTTTCCTGTACTTCACCGGTGCCTTCCGAACGGCACTGTTGTCCGACAATTGCTTCGATGTTGCGAAAAGCATACGTGTGCATTCTTTTCGATATTCATGTTTCGATCGTGCTGATCGAAGCTGCAACATACGAGTGAAGTGCATTGCACACGGCTAGAGTCTCAGCACGGCTGTGACACAAGCGCTACTGTATGAGATGTTAAATGCTTGTGTTCTGTTGAAGGAGTAACTCCGCGATCCTGACTGCGCAATTAATAACGACGGCGTAATATGCTTGCAAACCAGCACCACTTACGTTAATCATGCGGTCCCGTGCAGCAGCGATGGCGCTACTCGCTAGCGGCCTACTACTGCGGCAAATCCGTCAGTCAGGCTCGGTAAGTACTACCTGGATGTGCCGTTCAGTTTATACGCCATGCAATTCATGCAGTTTTCTTGTTGTTGTCGTTGATGCAATGTAACGGAGCTTAAATATGACCTTTTACACCTTTTACAGGAATATAACCTTTTACAGGAAATAATTGTGTAGCGAGCAATTAGCGCTATCCATGATTTGGGAAAGTATTTTGGTCTCGTGTCCAGTTCAATGCAGCTCAGGACTTCATCCGGTGAAAGTGGCACGGGCCGTACGTCCGCACGTCCTCTCTGTTCCTATGCTAACAAACGGGTTGACCCTCCTCCGGGCGCCATCTTGAATCGCACGGTGCGCCACCTATAGTTCGTGGGCATTGCGAATATTCCTTCTGCTCGCATCGTGACACAATGACGAACACATAGCACTAAAGAATTCTGTGACGTCACGTGCAAGCCATGTATACCGCGTTGTCGCCGACGGCGTCGCTAGGCCTCTCCCAGGAGTACGGCACGGCTATACGATGAACGACAGCTCGCGATCACAAAATGCTTGCTGCTGTATAGTTTTCGTCGCCGTTATTTTACACACACACTGCCGCTATCCGAGTCCGCTATCCGCGTTAAGCTACGGAGCGATGCACTTACAACGAACGAGACTGCTCTTAGTCGCGGCTCCTGTTGCTCGCCGTGCATCGGCGGTCGCATGTTGGTTCAATCTGTCTCGTATCGGCGCTCGCCTTCTCGCTAGACGTTTGACAGCGGTGCTTGCATGGCGCAAAAGGGACAATTTAAACTTGTTCATTCCAGCAGCTTTTATTTTCTGTGAAACATATTCTTTGCTTCACCGATGGCCGGTACGAGCTCGTAGAGCTCACCACGGCGACCGGTGTGGCGGTGCGAGTTCGCTACGCCGCCGGCTTGGTACCGACGACGTAGCGAAGCCTTCTTACCGCTTAGAAGTTGCAGCCGGTGAAACATCGGTTCGTTGACACTCCGAGAAGCAAGCGTTGCCGGTGGTCGGGGCGAGCGCGTCGCCGGCACAGCTCTCAGACCGGCCGCCGGCCGGCTTGATGCCCACGACGCAGCGAAGCCTAATTCTTAGTGCTTCGAAGTTGCAGCCGGTGAAACTCCAGAAACAACCCGCTGGCGATCGCAAGAGCTTACTTTTGTTACCAATAATATTATTCTTCGCACTTCTTCGTAACTCGGCACGTTATGGGCCTTGCCGCTTGACGGGAGGATAAACACGGGACAGCCAGCTCGATGTGTTCGCGGTCATACGCTGGCGTGAGTTGAACTTGTCTCTGACCAGAACGGTTCAGTGGAGAAAATAGTCCTACACGTCTACACAAACCAACCGGCCGTTGCAAATCCTCGCTGCACTGATAATTTCGTTGTCTGTCAACAAATGCTCACACGGTGACCCACACAAGGCACTGGAGCTTCACACCGGCGTGCTTTTAAAAAGATGCCCGTACACACACGCACGCACGCAGGTCACGATCAAAAATTGTTTTTAAAACTACACTCACAGCGGCAAGAGAGTGCTAGCAACTCTCTTTGCGAGAGTAAACGCTTGTCCCATATTTCACTCCCTTTTCAAGAGTGCTGGGAACTCTCTGGGGGGGGGGGAAGTGGTTTTTAAGTAAGAAAGAAATGAAGAGAAAAGTGCACCCCGCAACTGTCTCCATCAAAGTGGGACACCTCAGCAGTAGTGCACAGGGGGAGGGGTATGGGGAGGTAAAAGAAGAGAGTGGAGGTATGAGAAGGAGAGGAAGGAGCGAGAGTAGAGAAAAAAAAAGTGGGGTGGGGCTTCACTAGGCTGTCTACCGATAAGAAAAAACAAACACAACGAGAACCAATTAGAGGCGCTCACGCAGTCCGCTGCCGTCAACAAAGTCCAACAGGGCAGAGAGAGCACGCTTGACGTGCTCACGGCGGCACGCCGGAAAGAGAAGGTGCTGAGCTGTTGCCCGAGGAAGCCCAAGCTGACTGTACACGGCGAGCATCACTTGCCTGCTCGCGTCACCAGCAGGGCATTCGAGCAGCAGGTGGTCGAGTGTCTCCAAGTCGCCACAGTCGATGCAGTATGGACTGCCACGCCCGGAGTGCCGATGCTTGCGCTCGGCGGTGTAGTTGTCCCCAGTGCGGAGACGGAGAAGGAACCCGCGGTCCCTTCGCGAGAGTCCCTTGAGAGGGAGCCGCCGCGGCGGCGTGCCGGCTGCCACGCGAAGATCTGGATGTCGCTCGCGCACGTAGCAGGCTATTAGGAGACGACCGACGTCCGAGAAGCTCACGCAGTCGGTGATCGCGGTGCTGGGGTCGTGCGCGTCCTTTGCAGCTCGGTCGGCTGCCTCGTTCCCTGGTATACCCACATGTGAAGGGACCCAGTGCAGCGAGAGGTCGCATCCGTATTGCTTCACGGCGTGCAGTTGCCTGGCTACCCTCTGCGCCAGAAGACTGCCGTCCTCCTCGCGAGAGATGGCAGCCAAGGCCGCGCGGGAGTCGCAGATGATGGCTGCCGCACTGATTGAAGACTGCTCCAGCAGGAAATCGGCTGCCAGGTTGATGGCGGCGAGCTCCGCCGCCGTGGAGGAGGCCAGGCAGGGCAGGCGGCACTTGCGAACCGCGCCAACCGATGGCGCAACACAGGCAGCGGCGGCGGAGCCGTCGGGCAGCACCGAGCCGTCGACGTAAACAAGCAGCCGCCCGGCCAGCTGATCGTGCAAGAGGGCGGAACACTCCTGCTGCATTGCTGCTAGGGGGGTGCGCGCCTTTGCCTTGATGCCCGCGAGGGTCTTGTGTATGACCAGGGGGGTGTGGCGGTACGAAGGGATGGCCGGCCAGCTGCGGTAAGGCGTGTCCGGTACGATCGACATGTACTCCCTCACCCGCTGCCCCAGAGATGAGTGAGGGAGAGAGTGGAGCCGGTCGACCA
The DNA here is from genome assembly GCF_013339695.2 of Rhipicephalus sanguineus. Taxonomy (NCBI): domain Eukaryota; kingdom Metazoa; phylum Arthropoda; class Arachnida; order Ixodida; family Ixodidae; genus Rhipicephalus; species Rhipicephalus sanguineus. The sequence continues at coordinate 62,516,106 of NC_051182.1, forward strand.
GGCGACCCCCTTGCGCCGTGTTGTTCAGGCGCCACACGTGGTTGAGAGCTGTTTTGGTGATCCGCAGAGAGATGGGCGTTTCCCCTGCCTCAGCGAGGGTAGGGCCCACTTGGGAGTTGTGAGGGAGTGCGTAGTACTCCCGTACGGCGTTCCGATGATCGGTGTCCAAGGCAGCCAGCTGGCAGGCACTCAGCGAAGCCACCGGTGCGCGGTATAGAACCCGGGCTGAAGCGACGGCGTTGTAGACGCGTAGGGCAAGAGCCGGGGTGCAGCCGCGGCCGCGCGCAAGGAGACTACGAGCTGCGATGAGTACCTTGCGGTTTCCCTTCCTCAGGTCGTCGACAGCGGGCCGCCAGCTGAGACGGTTGTCGATTGTCACTCCGAGGTAGCGCACCGTCTTGCTCCATTCGATAGGAAGTCCCCGGAGCGAGAGCCGTGGTGTGCTGAAGCGTGTCGACGCTCGCGGGTGTACGAGCAGAGCCTCCGTTTTGGAGGCGGCGAGCGTCAGTCCAATTCCACTGAGAAATGCGTCGACCGCGTCGATGGCGACCTGGAGTGACCTGAGCAGAGCAGAACGGTGGTAGCCGGGGCCGCAGGCAAACAGCGCAATGTCATCAGCGTAAATCGCCGAACGCACTTCACAGGGCGTGTCGCACGGGATAAAATCCGGCAGCTTGGCCAGCACCAGGTTAAACAGAAAGGGACTGAGTATGCTTCCCTGAGGGACGCCAGCAGTGACGGGACGAGGGCCGCTAAATACGGTACCCACACGAACACGAAGGGAACGGTCGCCCAAAAATCCCTCAACGTAGGATAGCATCCGCCCATCCACACCGAGGTCGCGAAGAGCGTCCAAAATCGATGCGTGGGGCAGGCTGTCGAAAGCGCTCTTCACATCGAGGAGCACTAGAATGCCGTACTCGCCGCGGAATTTGGCCTCCTCAAGGGTGGAAACCACGTCGGCGAGCGAGTCAAAAGTGCAGCGACTTGGGCGGAATCCACTCTGCTCGGGTGGAAAGGCGTTGGTCGCGGTGGCTATCCAACGAAGGCGCCGTAGTGCCATGGCCTCCATGGCTTTTCCTGCAGCCGAAGTGAGTGAAACCGGTCGGTAGGAAGAAAGTTCCGTCGCCGGCTTCCGCGGCTTCTGGATCGGCACCACGAGTGCTTCTTTCCAACCAGGAGGGAGCTGTCCAGTGCGCCATACCACGTTGTAGGCGTCCAGCAGTCGGGGCATCATGGAATGATCAATATTCCGCAGCGCCTGGTAAGTGATGCCGTCCGCTCCCGGGGCAGATCGCTTCCTGCGGCTGTTGAGCACCACCGTCAGCTCGCTAAGTGTGAAATCCTCAGTGCACAGTGCACGGATCTCGAGGAGGATGCCCTCGGTGGGGAAAAACCGCTCGGGATTAAACAGCGCCGGCCTGTTGTTTGCGGGGAGAGGGGGCAGCCCTTGGGGTGGAACTGGGCAGGCCGGAGGGGCGAAATTGTCCGCCAGCAATTCAGCCAGCTCCGGTGTGGTGATCTTCATAGCAACCGCAACGCAGAGAACCGGGCAGCGTGGCTCTCTGATGCGGACTACGGCTGCAAAGATACGCCAGGCGCGAGCGTGGTTCCGTGGGTCGTCCAGAGAAGAGCAGAGGCTCCCCCAGCTCTGGTTGCGGCGACGTCTGGCGTGCCTACGACATACCGCGTCAATGCAGTTGTACACCCGCCAATGTTCCTCACTTTGCGATCGCACCGCCACAATCTGCGCCCTGCGTCGCGCAGCGCGAAGGTTGAGGAGGCAGATGTCCGGTGCGGGGGTGCCCGCAGGCACGGTGCAGCGGGTGGTAGCTGCGCTGTGGCACTCGGCCAGCGCGGTGAAGAAGTCTGCAGAGACTGGCACTGTAGCACACAGTTCTCTGAAGCGCGGCCACTTCACACCACTGTAGGACCGAGTGCACCTGATGTTAGCTGAGGGGGGTCTGACCACAATGGGGTAGTGGTCGGAGCCCTGAGAGTCTGGTGCACGTTGCCACTCATATTTGCACGTACCACCCACGAGAGTCAGGTCGATGGCACTGTCGGACACACCACGGCGCGCGAGAGTACAACTACCCGTGTTTATAACGAGCAGTCCGGCCCGTTGCACGGCACCGAGGAGGTCGCGCCCGCGGTGGTTCGTCACGCCACTGCCCCACGAGGTGTGGTGAGAGTTAAAGTCGCCACCGATGACCGCGTCGCGGTTTAGGCGGTCTGCGAGGCGGCACACGAAATTGGTGTCCCAGCGTGCCGAGTAGTTCGATGTGCGCACGTACACGCTTGCGACACTGGTGTCCGTGCTCCCGATGCGCACAGTCAGGGCGACGGCTTCGAGGGTGTCACAGAGAATGTCCTCGATGTCCACCACAGCGTGAGGAAGGTCGGCGCGCACATATACCGAAGCCCGCGACGTGCCGGGAGGATGCGAGGCAGTGCTGCACCGAACGGCGCGACACTCTTCAAGTTCGCACTGCGTGGTGCTGTGATAGCCGACAAAGGCGGGCAGGTTGAGTGTTCCGACGCGGGCATAGGTTTCCTGCAGCAGCAACACGTCGTACTCGCGTCGGAGGAGTTGGGTAGACAGCTCGGCGTGACGGCAGCGGAGAGAACGAACGTTCCATTGAAGAATCCGCGGCCGAAACACCTTGCTGCTAGCCATGTTGGTTGAGGGCAGCGTGTGCGGCTAGGGCCGCGTTGCACAGCTCGAACACAGGGCTGGATTGCGGTATTGTCCCGATGAGGGCCTGTACGGCAGCGGCCAGGGCACCAATCACCATGTCCTTTTGCACCTCGCTGTCGGGGGCCGAGGGTTCGGCGGCAGGGGGCGAAAGGACCGCACTGTACGATCGGCCCGGTTGCACCGCCGAGGAAATGCCAGTGTACGGTGCTCGAGCAGGCGCGGCTTTTCCGTCGCTCTTAAGGTTCCTCTCGGCCTCACGACGAGAGAGGGGCGGGTCCGCAGAGGCCATGATTTCTAGCACCTTCCTCTCGTGTTGCCAGCGAGGGCATCGGGGCTCGGTAGCGGGGTGGGGGCCGCCGCAGTGTAGGCACTTGGGGCCGGTTGCAGCGCAGTCGGCGCGGGCGTGGTCGCCGCCACAGCGCGAACAGCGTGGGGAGCTGGTGCACGTCGCATGAGTGTGTCCGAAAGCGCCACAGCCAACGCACTGCAGAGGGCGGCGACGACGAGCACGCACAGCGCGGGTCTGCTTAAATAACGCCACCTCAGCTGGCGGTGCGTTGCCCGCGAATCGGAGAAGGATATTGCGTCCGGTACGGGCACAAGAGAGGATGGGAGCGGAGCTCTCAATGTTCTTTTTGAGGACCTCCTCGTCAAAAGCAGCGTCAACACCATGAAGGACGCCGGTACATGTCCCTTTGTTGGCGGTCTTGGCGTTGACAGCCACTTCCCCGATGCTTTCCACTGCCAGGAGACTGGAGGTGTCAGCTCCGGGTGTGGTGTCAACCGCTACAACATTGCCGCGGAAGTTTACGCGCACACGGTTCGTGCCGGGCACCTTCGAGAGCTGTGCTGCAATTGCGTCTCGGCTGAGGGAGAGGAAGTTGTTCTTCCTGCCCTTGGGGCGGTAGAGGTGGTAGAGGTGCCACGGGGCACATTCGCGACCAGGTGTCCAATAAGATCGAGTTGGTGCTGGCGGCGACCTGGTTTCTGGCGTGGCCCTTTTCCCTTGCTTGGGGGAGCTGCGCTGGCGGGTTGCCTGCTGGAAGGGGCATTTGTAGCTGTTGATGCCGGGCACGGAAATCCGTTTTTCTGCCGATGCTTGCGTCGGGCCTCCTCGTAATCTGCTTCGGTAAACGCATGCACCGTCAGTGGGCGCATGGGTCCGAAAGCGGAAGGAGGGGGTGGCGCGGTGCTGGTGGCAGAGTTCGGAGGAGCTCCGGCGGTAGCAGACGACGCGCCCGTGCGCTCCTTTGAGTGGGAGAGTGGAGGGGACTGCTGTGGTTGTGGCGAGGAGGTGGGAGGTAAACAAACCACCCCATCTGACAGCAGAGAGGCCACTCTATCTGGAGCACGGATTGCGTCCCCGGAAGAAAGTGGAGAAGGCTCGAGGAGGGTGGGGTTACCCATAACGGACTGGGACGCTCCCGCTTGCGCAAGAGAGTCCAAAGTTGCCTTTCCAGTAGAGGTCACGCGCTTCTCCTCGCCTGGCAAAGGGGGGGAGACAGCACCACGTGCGCTGCCCTCTCCGAACACGTCTTCCTGACGCCCGGCGCGGCAGGCTTGCTCAGCCAGCAGGCGAGGGCAAGAACTGGTTGCCGGCGGCGCGGAGTGAGTGCGCGCTCGCCTGGGGGATGCTGCAAACAACGCCTGTTGTATTGCTCTTTGGCGGCCCGGTCTGTCAGCGCAGATTCCGGTTCTGAAACAGGCCGGAGCTCTTGGGGAGGGTGACAGGGATGGGGAGGAGGTCAGAGGCGTGTTGTGCTCCCAAGAGGAAGACGATATGGGCGAGGAGGAGTCGGTACTGGTCTGTTCCTCGCTGCCTGCCGGTGTTGATGCGACCGGTTTTTGGTCGTCCTGCAGCTCAGCCCTGCTTCCCTCTTTTTGTGTGGGTACAAGATGGAGTGGGGAGGCCGTGGTGCCAAGGAAATGGTGGCGGCGGCCTCCTCGGCTGCGCTGTCGGCCGTTGCGTCGCGGTTTTCGCGGTGGCGGCCTTGACTTTGATGCCTGACGCCGGCGCGGGGTCAAGAGTTTCCCGATCCCTCGTACACGGGGCCGAGAAGTTGGGGTGCTGGAAGATGAGCCCTTTGAAGGATTCGCAGCAGCTTCATTTTCGTGCCCGGGTCAGCACG
>NC_051182.1:62521035-62534600 GCF_013339695.2 Rhipicephalus sanguineus
ATTCGCATTCAAGATGGCTACCCGCTCACGTCGAAGTGTGGCTACGCACGGCTGCGGTGTAAAGTGTTCTGCAGTTCACTGTAGCACGGCTGAGCTACCCTCCTGCTCGTGTTTTTTTGTGTGCCCGCCATTGAAAGGTAGGTGGTTTACTTTTAACTAAAGTTCCTTGCCGTAAGAGCTCGTATATCGTATCTGCCCGCTTTCGAAGTTCGCTTTCGCATGGTTTCTAATTCAGCTTGGCATCGGCAGTGCTCGCGATCGCACGGTTGTGCGAGATCCGCAATTTTGTCGGCGCTTTTGTCGAACCACTGATGAGACCTTGTAAGCGGATGCTTGAGTGAACGCCTGCTGTTGTACCACAATGATACTTTTGCTGGCAGCGACCACATACGTCAAAGTATGAGAATCTCTACTTCGACGGTTGCAGTGCGCATCCTACAGCGTTGGCTACGCACTTAATGCGCGTTCCCTGCTGTCAACCAGTAACGAGCTTTTGCTGTACAGGAATATGCGATGTATTTGTTCGCCTTATCCGCTTTGTTTCTTTAGGACATTATACCTGTGTATTTTGTGTTTTTGCATTTATTTACTTTTTGTTGCTTGGCCCGATTTTCTCCAAAAACTAATGAAGTGCGTTTAACTGCCACATCAGCTCACCGAGCAACGTTACCCACGGAGCATATCATTTCTTTTTATGGAAAGTGCAAACGTTTTCTTTTTTGTGCGTGCGTCTCGCCGTAATAGGTAGCTTTCACCTGCATTGTAAACATAAAACAGAGCAATAATGTTGTGGCTTGGTGTGCGGCGATTAGTGCTTTGTAGTGGTCATTGCATGATAAGTTCAACTTGGTTGTATAATGCTATGTACCCTTAACATTACTGGTGGGAATATGAGAACGTAGAGCTTCTTGGTTTAGTATCATTGCATCACCTCCCTTACGAAGCGCTGAATTCCGGGCGAGAATAGATAACCAGACGTCTGGAACACGTTCACTCGGCAAACTTTACTTCAAGCAGCTAGCCCATGGGACTCGGGCCTGACGAGTTCATGTGGTATCTTGCGTCATCGCTCCTCCTGCGCTGCGGTGAAGCACGTCTTCCTCTCGGTAGGAGACCTCTGCGCGTTTCGCGTTAGCATGTTCCCTGCTGCAGCTCGTATGAAATACGACGTTGTTATCCGTGGTTTACACAGAGAGGCGTGAGACCGCGAACATCTCTGAAAAGTGGGATCATCTGCGCTCGAGGCAGTGATCCGTGGCGCATGTGATCTTCCAGTGGAGCTGTTCTAGCTGAGCTGTTCTAGATGCGCGTGGTGGCACATTGCGGACATCGATCGTGACGACTGTTAAACAGTCCCGGGATCTGGAGAAGCGGACTTTGTTGTTCGTGGCGTATTGAAGGACGAATGCATCTTTCTTTGGCTCTCGCCCCTGTATTGTTCACCAGTGCTTGGCGGTAGCAGCGATCGCACTTCCATTGTCGAATAAAGGTACCGATACAAATTTTGAATGATGCAACCAAGTCGCGAGGTGCTCGTCGACGAAAGTGAGGTCTTTACCTTTTTTAGACGCACATTATATCGCGCGAGAGGTTTAGGGCGTCTGAAAAGACTGTCGCAGGTTTTGGTAGACAGCTTTGGTAGGACAGCTGTACTACCTCCTGTCAACATTTGGGCCGCAAAAAGAGCAGCCTGGCAGTTGTACAAAACACCGGCTCATGCGCTGATCAGCCGACTCGCATATGACGGATTGCTTTGTGTGTCAAGCTAGCTATGCTACCGCGAGAGATATGCTTTCTTTATTTGAAGGCGCTGTTTCCTGCCGAATGACGCAATTAGAAACAAACAGTAATTGCTTAAGTATCATGACTGAAGAAAACAATCACTCCTTGAAGCACATCATAACTTGAATGAATCGAATCGTTATTAGAAGTGCTCTTCTATTTGTTAACACTTACAACGTTAGTAAATGGATTTTGAGCATTTGTATTGTTTTGCTCTTGTGTGGAGAACCGAAATTCATGTTATGGATTATGCAGCATTTAACAGGCAGGCATTGGCGTACGAGAGGGAGGGGTTCGAACCCCCATCCTGGCTACGGGTCTGTACAGCAGTATTACTAAAATAAGTGTCAAGCAGTTCTATGACTTGCATTATTTGCTGCGAAAAGGCCCCCGCTGGAATCCTCCGCTGACGTGCTATGCAGTGAAGGCGAGGCAAAGGAAAACCTCGTACGACCTTGTGCTTGTTCAGTTAATTTTTTTTCTCTCTTAAAATAAAAACTACTCTTTTCAAACTTCCTGTACGTCACACCCACAAAGCATGCTACACAACGATGCAAAATTCATATTTTTACTTGGACCGCTACATTGTGAAAATGAAGCCTCAATATGGGTCAAAACCAGTGATTCCACTCCTGCGCCAACTGCGCCAAAGTGCGCCAAATTGTATTTACTGCGCCATCCTGATAATATCGACGAAATTTGCGCCAAACTGCGCCAAAGTCTCGGGATTGGGGGCGCCTATCACCGGCAATCGCACCGCCGGCGCCTCAGAACATGTGCAGCTCGATCTTGGGGCTGCCAATAAAGTCGCAATCATGGACCAAGAATTATTCCGCTGAATAAATAGCGCTCGCGCGTGCGTTCCGAGTAAGCCATGATGCCATGCACGGTGCCGACGCAGCTTCTGTTCTGCAAGTCGGCTCAACAGCAAAACGCGCTCTCCGCAGAGGCTCGTGACGTCTAGGCCTATCGGTAGCGAGAAAGTGCGACGGCGATTCATCAGCGGACGTCGTCTGTTCCAGAAACGCTGCTGATAGCTCGTTTCAAGCGTCGCACGGCACGTAAGGAAAGCAATGTTCAGTAATAACCACATGAGTGCCGCTAAAATGTCTGTCACTTCTGTTTCCGGACATCGCGGAATGAAATCTGGGATCGCTTGCAGTAGATATATGGGACAATATCGAATTTTCCTTGCTTCGCGTTTATGGAAGAGCACGCGAATGGTGGAAACGCGTTGACACTTTTCCTCAGATATACTTTATCCATGGATCTTCATCCAGAACAGCTTTTTCGTAATTCCTTCCGCCAGCACGTCTGAGTTTGTAATCACTCTGCGGTAAATACCCCCTAAAAGGCCCTGCCCTTTCGAGCTCACGTGCTAGGGTTCCTATTCGAATTTTTTGCTTGCTTTTTTAAAAATGTCATCTCATTAGTAAAATCATATCTCCTGGTCGGAGCAGCCGCAAATGCGCAGCTGTCATTAGTGGGCCCGTCGCTGACGGCCCACAGTGAAGCGGCTACGCCATGTTACACGTCCGCCCCTTGCTTTCGGGGGTCAATAGCTAACGGTTAAAAAAACTAAGTTTCGCTTAAGAGCGAAGAAATGAATGCGATACCAAAAAATTGTATTGTGAAACGAAGTAAGACTAGCAGCTAACTCTTTTGGATCCGATCTCGCGTAACTCAACAAAACGCTGGTTTAAGGGAATATGGCCCCTCCAGGAACCGAAGCGTTTTCTTGCTCCGAGTTTTCTAAACGCGAAGTAAGCGTTGAGAGCACAGCAAGTTTACGATCCTTCTCCTGATGCCTCGAGATAGCGCGCGCGCAAGCGACTGCGCCCTTCGAACGATGGGGTACCCCCCCCCCCCTTCCGCTCCCCTTCCGCTCCCCTGGCGTCCCTTCATGCTCCTTACGAAAGACGGGCGGGGCGTTTCTTCCCTGCTTGATGAGCAATCGACGGCAGGCCCGCACGCGGGAAGATGTTATCTCATGCGCTGTCCGTGCGGCGGAGACAGACGGCCGGCTAGTTTAATCTCCTCTTCAGCCGCGTTTGTCGCCAGCGCTCGCGAGCTTTTGCCCGCGGCTAGAATGCGCGTGGTGATGTCATTAATTTGGACTTTATACGGAAAATTACGGCAACGGCGAAGGCAAAAATCCGCCGAGTGTCCATATAATTGCTATCGCAAGGGTCAATGTACAGGGCAGACTTTGCGCCCCCCCCCTCTTAGATGATTAGGGGGGACGCCCCCACTGCCCCCCCCCCCTGTGCGCACGCCTATGCTCCTGAGAGGATTTTTTCCATGAGATTTGCAATGAATCGAAATACTTCTAGCCTTCATAAGAGCCCCATAATAATACTCAGGTGCTTGAATGTTAATGCAATATGCTTCTGTATTGCACTCCAGGATATAAAATTCGCTGCTCCAAAGTGCTCCCAGATGCAAAATTATCTGCTCCAAAGTGCTCCAAGATGAAAATTTTGCTGCTCCAAAGTGCTCCAAAACGGAAATTTTGCTGCTCCAAAAATTGCTCCAAATCAGAAGTCCTCGGTAGCATCACTGCAAAACGCTATTTTTTCCGACTTTGTCAAAATATTGTGGCAACGTTTCTTCTTCTTTCGATCCCGCAGTATTTTTATCACTTACTATAGGAACCTACAAAGCCCCCAATGTGAACATATTACTCGCGGAAAAATCGCTCCTCTTTCTAAGAAATGCTAAACATGCAGCATCTTGCGACTATTCGTCATGGCGAAAAATAATGAAAGTTGAAACAGAAATGAATGAACTATCATAGTCATGAAAGAGCAGCGCCTTGAAATGAGGAAAAAAATTGTTTCATAGTAATAACTCAAACCAGTGATTTTATACAAATTTTTATGTACGACACAGTTTCACTTCCGTGCCCAAAGTTCGAAGCGCCCTCTAGGCAACACAAATTTTTTTCCGGAAATATAACACCTCAATAACTACATCTGACATTCACACATACCAGCCAATTTATTTCAGCAGGATCGGAGATGGTCGAAAATTTACCGGGTACACTTGATATGGAATGACCCATATATATACGTATATATATATATATATATATATATATGTGTATATATATATATATATATATATATATATATATATATATATATATATATATATATATATATATGTGTGTGTGTGTGCATGTCTGTGTGTATAGTTCTATGATTTCAGTCGTTACACTGCGATAACTGACATTGTATGAACCATAATGTATTTTCTAGAAATTAACTATCATCTGAATCATGATGTTAATTTTTTTTACTGATTGCACACAGCAGACCTTAAAGAGGCAATGCGAGGGTTTCTTGAGCGCTTTAACCACATAATTACTGTTGTTCTCAGTGTGCCTAATTAAGTTCAGCATAGTCAAGCAGCAGCATGATGCATATAAAACCATCATTATTCGCTTTTAGGGCAATCGCAGCACTCAGAGGGAGCAAGGCCCAGACAGAGGGAGCAAGGTCCAGAAGTCAAGGAAGCAGCACTGCCTCACACCAAAAGTGGCGAACTTAGTCAAAGCTCTACGAGACTACGAATTTTAAATGTTTGACCGGAAATTTTTCATTGTCATCATGCATATATGTGTGTGTATCCATTTCTGAAAGCCGGTTTGAATCTACAGTGACAAGTTGTATGCTGTTTTCATAATTTCAGCTGTTTATTTACTTGCCGCATTTTCTGTGATTAAATAAAGATTCGTTTCTTTTATTATGAAAGGAGACTCCACTGAAACGTGCCTGTTTTTATTGCGTTACTTACTAGGGTGATGGAAGCACTTCGCGGGTGTAGTTCCAAGAACTTTACCATGTCCGCCGTGGTAGTACAGTGGCTACTCCGCTCGGCAGCTGACCCGGAAGTCGCGGGTTCCATTCGTGCCGCGGCGTTCGCAGGCCCGTGTACTGTGCGATGTCAGTGCACGTTAAAGAACACCAGATGGTCGAAGTTTCCGAAGCCCTCCACTACGGTGTGCCTCATAATCATATTGTTGTTTTGGCACGCAAAATCGCAAATATTATTATTAAGAAATCTGGAATGTATGTGGATTATGGAAACGCAATATATTGGTATTTTTGCCATTGCATTTGGCTAAGCAAAACCATTCTTGCATGTCGCTTTTGCAAGTGACAGAACTACATTTTAGTACTCTGGAAAGTTTTTGTAAGACAATATATAAGCTAATCTTTATGCACAAAAATTCCATTAACGAAACAGAAGGCACTAATTGAATAACAGGAAGGCAATAACAGAAAATATATAGTCTTTCTGACTCTATATCCAAACATTCACTCATACATAACGTTTCTGTAAACGAAAATAGAGAGTAGCGAAATAAGAGGAAAATGAGAACAGAAAACAGTTTTTTCTGTAACTGAAAACTGAAACATGACATTTCTGTACAGTAAAGCAGAAAATAACAGTGAAATAACCGCAACAAGGAAAACAGAAAACAGAGCTGTTTTCTGTAAGGCAAAACAGAAAATTGTGTTTATCCAGAAAATTTCTGTAAAAGTTCTGTAAAACTAAAACGAAAAAATATGTTAAAACACAGAAAACTTCAAAACAAAAAACATAGCTTTACAGAAATTCTGTGGCAAGAGAGCTGCCAGAGAATTTCTGTTTTTTTCACAAAATATTTTTTACAGTGTATAGTTTCGCGAGCGAGGCTGATCTTGAACACCCTCACATAAACGCTCGCAATCCTTGCGGTAATTATACAGGTTAAAGTGAACAAAAGATGTTTATGCACAGATATTTTTTTCCGTGACTAGGCCATTAAAGCATTTCTTTACTACTACAAAATTTGCCCACCTATTTTGCTACTAGAAGCACGCCGTTAGAATTACTGTAAATTTCTTGAGAGTTCATTGATGATTTCTTTGCGGGTAGCATTGATGATTGAATCTCGTATTGCGTATAATCTCAAATTGACAAAAATGGCTTCACCATGTGCCAGAATCCGAAGCCATCACACGTAGCTCTACAGGCAACTTTAAGCCACTATAACACTGCTAAGGTCTGGTACATTTGTGCAAATAATCCAACCCATATAGACGCCTGAGCTTTGGGAGCGATCCTTAGCCAGCCCCACCCTCTAAGACCAGCGCCAGCTGATAGCGAGGGCTGTCGAAGCGGCGAAAGCCTATGGTTTCCTAGAAGGGGGAGACCACCCCCGAAGACGACGCTTAAATATTACCGAAATAAAGGTGTTCACTCTCCCTCTTTCTCTCGTTAAATCAACATTTTGGGCATATTCGCTGTTTGGGTTAAAAGTTTTATGTGAAACGTAAATTTTAGGTTTAAAAATTCTTATTGTGTCATGCAACAAAGAGACATTGATTAAAATTTATAATTGCGGAGTAACGGCAGAGGTAACGTCCGTTAATTTTTTTTCGGTAACGGTAACGCGTTACATTTTTTTGTAGGTAACGTAGGGCGGTAACGCGTTCCTTTTTTTATAGTGTAACGAGTAACGTATTTAGTTACTTTTTTTCAGTAACGCCTACAACACTGTTTCTTACCAACTGATGAAGTGCGCAAAATACTTTGATATGTGTACAATTTCCTGAACAGAAACAAACAGGCTAAAATCTTTTAAATATATTATACATAACGCCGTGTTCCACTAATCTCGAGTGAGCCAACAAACTTTATGTCTGCTTTATGATTAGTGAATTCAATTTTGGAATATGGAATATGGAACACGATATTTAGAAGCACCTGTGATAAAAATTCGCAATTGAAACACGGGCATTTATGTATATGATTCCAAAAAAGAGACAAAGATTTCAAATTAACATACTTTTTTAGAGTTTGCCCAAAGGCATACATAGGAAATATACAGATAGAGGCCGGTTTCCGCTATATACATCGACAGTGCTCTACCTTGAGGATAAATAAAAAAGATGCCTTTCTTTTGCAACCTATCCTTGAACACTTCGCTGCATTTTTCGCTGGAGGGCAAAAGTGGGCGAATCAAAGGCGTAACGATAGGCACCTTCTCTTGAATTGAGTTCTGGGAACAGCTAGCCCTAGGCCATGGAACCTCCTCTCGGAATGGAACAAACGGCATCAGTTTTCTAATGCTAAGTCCGTGCCTCCCGCAATGAAAGAGGTCGCGCTAACCACTATAGCACTGCCTTGCAGCTTTATGAATTCGCCAAAGTAGCTATGTTTGTCCACAAAATTTGACGGGCCCATATTGTTGGTGAAGAGAGGGAACATGAAAACGTTCACTCCAAGATCCCTTGCCCCTCCCACTTTTCTCACATTGAACAGTAAAATCTTTTGCCCGAACAAAAGAAGAGGACGAGAAGGAAAAGCTTCGCACGTCAACGTTTACACACTCTCAGACTCTCTCATCCTGTGTCCGGGAACTATCTAAAATTTCGCAGCTGTGCTCAAAGAAAGAAAAGGAAGTAAAGTGGGGACGGATTGCCGTTAATACGATCACCTGTGTAACGAATCACAAGAAGTTCGGGGAGCTTTGGGGGAGAGGGTGGTAGCAGTCGTTATCTCGACCACGAGTCACAACAAAAAAAAATGGTAGAAGAACGCCTTTTTTTCGTGTTCCTTGACCTTCATACATATTTCTAAGTGTCACGGGGTGCATTCGTGCCATTATGTACCAGCAAACATAGTTGCACTAAAACATACAGTCGATAATAAATACACACTCATATGGGAACAAATGAATGAAAAAAGAATGCAGCTTAACCATGTTATCCGCAAGGTGGCAGCGCATTTCAGGTCAGATACCAGGCGAACTGCTCAGTACAGCACACAAGTGAATGGCATATTTTCTTCTAAAATATTGTTATGCCTAAAAAACGAGAACTCGTGAAAATCTTCAATATTTATTCGTTGTGAACAAGATGCCTGTAGTTTTGTTTTTTGTAAACGTCAGCTTTCCTTATAAAGATTCTTTTCACGCTTCGCCTGGCGCTGCTGCTTTTTTTTAAAGAAAATACACGCGAGAGACAGTAGAAGATTCCACACTGAAGCTATTTAAATATGCCACAAAAACTGTTTAAAAAGTTCAACACAGCAGGCAAGTGTACAAGACGGTCATCTCCGAGAAGTAGAGCAGGGTGGATAGGCGTGTGTTTGTATAGGTGGCTGAAACATTTTCCTCACTGCGTAACAGTATGGGTACATGTGATCGGGATGTGCATAACTGTTAATGGTTGTTGACATTTTTCACATGTTGTCTGTAACACTTTTTGGAAGAACCTGTGCACCGCAAAACACGCAAAGCTGGCAGGTTGCCTCGGTTGCGCAGTGGTTACTGCGTTCGGCTGTAGGCCAGAAAGACGCGGGTTCAATGTCGGGATTTGGACGGAGGCGAAATACTAGATGCATGTCTGCTATGCGATCGCAGCCACCCTTGACATACCACTGTTTTTGGCATCTTTTTTTCTAAATGTTGTACTATCACGAATACACTCCCTTCCAACGCCCTTGTTTACTTAAAGGAGGATGAAGGGCATATGTTCGCAAATTACACCGCAAAATAATTATCGAAGCTTGCACTAAGCTGAGCAAGGCTTGAAACAGCGAAACTGGACGATTCTGAAGATTGGTTGTTTCTTGGCCTTAGCTAGGTGATGCAGGTTGTTTCGACGTTGCTCCTACACTCTAAGCCAAAAGAGAGGAACGGGGGTATAGGGGTTCCTCCTTTGAGTGAGTAAGTGCATTGCCACTCCCATTACTCTCCTAAAAGGAGCAACTGCAAGGGGACGAACCGTTACTCTCCTTTCAGTTGCTGCTTCGAGGGATAAACAGTTACTCCCCCCAGTTGCCCCTCGAGGACCAACGGTTACTCCCGCCAGTTGCTCCCTGCAGACGAACGGTTACTCCTGCCAGTTCCTCCCCGAGGACCAACTGTTACTCTCATCAGTTGCTCTCCGAGGACCAACGGTTACTCCTGCCAGTTCCTCCCCGAGGACCAACTGTTACTCTCATCAGTTGCTCTCCGAGGACTAACGGTTACTCCTGCCAGTTCCTCCCAGAGGACCAACTGTTACTCTCATCAATTGCTCTCCGAGGACCAACGGTTACTCCTGCCAGTTGCTCCCCGAGTACCAAACGTTACTCTCACCAAGGACTAACGGTTAGTCTCGCCAGTTGCTCCCCGAAGGCTAAATGTTTGTCCTTGTTGTTACCCCCGAAATGAACTGCTCGTCCTCTGGTTACTCTCCAGAGGGTGAACTGTTCAGGCCTCCATGCATATCTGCAGTTACTCTTCGGCGTTTATACGTTTTCTTGAACATGCTTTTCAGTCTCAACACATCGCCAGAGCTGCTTGGATTAGGATTAAACTTTTGAAGTCGAAATCACTTTCCTGACACTTCAAAAACAAGCAGAGCTGCTTCACAAAGTGCTTCTTAGGTGCTTGTAACACAGAAATATAGCAAACAAATTCAAACATTTCATTTCTTTTTCACTGCAGGAGTGTCTGTGCGACACGCACTAGTGGTGTCGGCCGCACACCGCTGGTAACTCCTAGCAATCGGCACAACAAGTCAAATGTTCTCTGCGCCCCTGAGGGAAAGACAATGTCGCAGGCCCTGTACAATGAGACCAACGTTGCCAGAGCCGACAGGAGGTTCTCTTCAGCGATGATTACTTGTTCGGCTCGTACACTGAAGCCTGTTGGATGGATTGGGCTAGTGCCCTCAAAGGTAATCATCGGCACAGGGTGCGAAGCATCTGGGCACTGCAAAAAGAAAGCTAAATTATGGGATGCTACATGTCAAAATCACAATAGAATCATGAGGCATGCCGTATCGAAGGTGTTTGCATTTATTTAGACCACATAATGTTCTTTAAAGCATTGCTGCAAGGAATTAAGTCGATCCTTTCTAATGTTACGTCAAGCCTTTTCAACACAGGAATTTGTCTTTGTCACCTAGAGTGCTATAAATACAATGTTTCCATACCACATCCAGCTTTTCATAGCTAGTTGAACTGCCAAAGAGTAATTTGCACGTCTTTAAATATCCGACATCTATGACGCGTAGTCTCAGACAGGATAATGAGTCTAGACTTTCATACCTATTTTATTCACAAGTAGTTCACTTATCTAAGAATGCAGAATACCCGTACACGACGGGCCACGGTAAGCTGGTATGCAGCACAGGTGATTGACAGTTCATATCTTCCCAGGAACAGTGAGAAGAGACATTGGTAATTTAAATGCGAGAGCGTAAACCAAAACCGATTCCTGCAGTGCTGACCCGACAAATGCAAAGAATAAAAATCAGGATCCGAGCAGGAGTCGAATGCAAGCATTCTGCGTGGCAGTCAGTTATTCTACCGCAGAGCCACACCAGGTCTCGAAACTGCTTTGGAAAAAGACCTTACGCATGCGTAATGTCGGTGCAACGTCCATTGTGGTTGCAGTAAGGGCTATCTAATTTTATAACAAAGCAATAAACATTACATATGTATTTCTATGATACAGGCGTCGTGCCAGGTTAACGTCACTTGTGGTTCTAATGCTGGCTCTGCTTTTATAGATGTCTCATAAAAATTACATTTGTATTCCTATGATTAAGCAAGCTATAATCAAGCGTTGCTCGACCTCGGAGAAATACGCTAACGAAAGTTACGTATGACATTCACATCATCGCACCGTAATGTGCACTTAAGTTCCGATAATACTGACGTCCGTGCTTTAGAGTGAGTGCTGACATTAGGTCAGACCATAAGATACCCTTCAAACGCCAGTGTAGTCGACGCGCCTGCTAAGGTCACGATGTGCATGCAACTACTACGCTTACAAAAATATGTCGATCTACCTCGTAACGCTTCGCTCAAAGCCAAAAAAAAATGCAGTGTAGACAACAACTAGCTGATTGCTTCGCATGAATCCAATTCCCACAAGGGGCGGGATCTGCCGAATATTTTTTATGTGCAGTTTTTTCTACAAAGTACTTTCAAGAACTGTTGTGGCTTCGTGGCAGAACGCCTGCTTGCTAAGAAGTTCTAGGTTCGATTCTCACTCGGGTCGAAGGTATTCTTTCAATACTTATTTCCTTGCATCTATCTTGAATTTTCACTCGCGCACAACGCCGACTTTTCACTCTCAGCCAATGATGCCACCACCGCCGACACCAGAAGATTTGCAGAACGAGCTCTTTAACTTACAGTGTTAATAAAAGGTCCACTGACACACTCAACGTATATCCAAATACTTAGAACAATAAGCGTGCTCCATAACTCAAATAATAGTCTTCATAATGGGCTGCTGAAGTGGCATCGCTGCTTAGCACATACTGATGGAGCTCTTGTTGACAAACTACTAATTAGTTGTCTCTTATATGAGAGCACCAAAGCCATCAAAACTCCCATGCACTGTTCTTCCAAACCTACCTTCTTTTGTGAAAATTGGCCCACTTACAGCACTGCACGTAGCTTATGCATGCATTACGTGGCCTATTCCGGAATACATGTGGATTTTGCCAGTAATTCCCGAAGCTTATGGGAAGATGCCAAAGGTCTCTAACATGAAAGTTGCAGGTAATCTTACATAGGGGGAAATGAAGGCCTCCAGCCTTTCTTTCACAAGGCTGGGCAGAACACAAATAGAAACTGTGAGCTCCAAGTCTGAAACAAAAAGATTTCAGAAATTAGGCTTGAACACCCCAAAATCTTTGTGTAAAGCTCCAGGCAAGAACAGACACTGAAATAATTTACACTGCAATCATGAGGAAACTATATAATGGCCAGTAGAGGCATCCTTTGAGTTATTTTTCTATACAGCTATGAACACCTAACCTGCTGCTCAATCACATAGGGTAAAGCAACTGCCATGGCAAGTCAGTGGTGCCATGTTAGAACGCCTGACCAATACAAAGTTTTTTTCATTAAAGTAATTCAAGTAGTCAATCAACAACAAAAGAAACATGAGAAAACTTACTTCGGAATATAAAAATCACAGGTGATCCATAAGCACAAGCAGGCAAACCTGGCTTCACAATAGAAAATTAAACCAAGTGCCTTTCTTGACATGCAGCTTTCATCACATACGCGCTAAAAAATTCGAATATTGAGAATGAACAGTGTAAAGCACCATGGGTGCATTATGATGAAAGTGGCTTAAAAGACTTGCTGTATACTTAGATACAAGATATGCTACAATGTTAGTGAGAATTCAACCTTCTCTGACGAACCGAACAAGCTGTGACATATTGAGTGCTACTCAGTGCAAAATGGCACGCAAGGTAAACTAACTTGGAATGACGCAGTTTCCTTACCACTAAGAAAAAAGCCTAAATACAAAAGAGCTTTGTACAAACATAGAAGAACCACATAGGCAGGCCTTAAGCTGTTCATTATTTTTTTTTCAAATGCATGCAATGATGTTTCTATGCCTTCTTTTTTATCATAGTCGAATTCGCACAAAAATTCGATTCAGAAACTCATGGCACAGTGAGCATCAGCCGAAATGTCAATTCTTCAGTTCTCAGCAGCATCAATTCAGATAAGAAGAGGTAGTCCTGGTCGCCATTTTTGAAGGTGACGATATTTACTTTAGCCACAGGTTTTGAACATAGAAAAATGATTCTGAAGCTAGTTTCATGAAAAGATTTGTTTGCCTGAAAATAACACATTTCGTCTGCTGATAACACTTTCCTGCCACTTTCACAATTTCTGAACTTTGAGCACACTTGTTAACCAAATGGTACACTTCTTGGTCACAATATGTATGCAACCATGAGTATTTTATTTAACTTTGCTGC
>NC_051182.1:62534700-62567660 GCF_013339695.2 Rhipicephalus sanguineus
GAGCGCTTCATTACGCATGCAGTTGCCTGGCACACACTTCAAGTTGTTTAAATATGTTCTAAGCTATATCTGCCCTTAATATTTTGTAGGTAATGTATTGTGTCACAAACAAATCTGGTTCACAACTTTATCTTGCATTTAAGATTTTGTCAGTGCTGCTCCAAAGTTTTTTTATTTAGGTATAATCATAAGCTGCTGCTTTACAAATGGCCTGCAAGTGGAGCACCCACTCTAGGAGGACAATGTGTTATTTTGTGAAAAAAAAATAAATCAAATAATATGCACAGGCACAAGATTCCAAAAGCACCCAGTTCTTGACAGACAAATCCAGCAGAACAGATTGTGCCACCAATAAAGAGCATAAAAGGAATAAACATGCTAATGCCATGCGAAAGAGGCTTACAGTGTATAAGAGCACAGGCCATGAAAAGCCATTGCACGACTTGACTTCGGCTCTTAAAATGTGTTCCTGGCACATGCTTCTCCATGAGCGACTTCAATGTCAGTGGTGCTTGTGGCAGTGAGTACACACTGCATGCCGGCTGCTGCGGCTGCGGAACTACTTCCACATCAAGGACATCGACGATCCTAAAGCACATGAAACATAAACAAAGCTTGAAAGTTTGCATCAATCATGGGCACGTTACCAGTAAAAAGTAACAGTGTTACAGTTACAGCTACCTAAGCCAAAAAAGTAACTGTTACAGTTACACTTAGAGTTTTCAAAGGTAACCTGTTAAAGTTAAAAAGGTAATGTTGTTACTTTCCCGTTATTGTACAAAATAATAGATCACAAATCAAATGATAGAAATTATTTAATAACGCGTGAAGGCATGCGGGTAGTCAAAATTGCACGTGGTAAAAATGTAGACAACGGAAACCTAAAAGGGGGCCCCGACACAAGCAATCATTTTGTATGCCTCATACTTGAAGTGGAAAACGTGGTGGAACGACGGCAGTAAGAAGCGCATGCAAAGAGCAACGGGGAGTGAATCACGAGTGGAGACGACATCCATTGTGTCTGTTCCGTATGTTTAAGATGTGTCAGACTGCTTGGAGAGCTTTGCGTCCGCTGGGCATACAAACTGTTTTTAAGCCCCGTTATTATACCTTGGGATATGTGTTCGCGAAATCCAAACATCGCCCACCTGCGGCCGATCATGGCAATGTCATCTAAAAGCACGATGCGAGGATTCCAACGCATCGGTGAAATGTGCAGGAAAGGATTAACAAGGCCTAAAGAACACAAGCGGGATGTTGCTAAAGCAACCCATTCAACGCATTTAAGACGGAGCTTGTTGAACACTGCTGGACGACAGGGCATAGCTTTGACCTAAACAATGCAACAGCGCTGGTTTGTGAACGAAGGTGGGGGGGAAGAGAACTTCTGGAATCGTGGTTCATTCACCGCGGCGCATCGGCTTGCAAAAAAAAAAAAAAACGCGGCCCCCCCACTGGACATTTACAAGAACATGTGTGACTAATGGACTGGTTGACCTTGGCTCATTTTTTTTCTTTTTTGTTGCCAGTGCATACTGAGGATGCCACCTGCATAGGAGGTGAAATGTCTGTCATTTCGTTAATAATTCACTTCCAAAGAAGTTTTAAAAAATCGCTTCGCTAGGTCACGGTATTTCTGGCTCTTAGCCATTTCGCGTTCAGCTGCTTTCTAGCCACCTGTCAAACACGATTAGCTCTGAGCCTCAGACGAAGGAGGCTATAAACTAGGCGTCCTGATGCTTCACCCCTGCACCAAGAACAGAGCTAGAGTGACAAAGACGATATATACGCGGAAAAAAAACGAACGTGAACTTAGCAGCTGTTCAGTTGCAACATGATTGATTTACGACATGCTGCGTTAATGACCGACCTCCGACCTCGGTCTTCTGCAGGGAAGATAATCCTCTTAGTGACTCCCTCTCCTAAACTGCAAGGGGCGCCCTATTCAGGAAAGTTGAGGGGTGGAGAGGATATGGCAAAGAAGAAAGCCCCACCAAGGTGGTCTAGTGGTTATGGCACTCTACTGCTGACCCGAAGGTCGCAGGATCGAATCCCGGCCGCCACGGCTGCATTCTCGATGGAGGCAAAAATGTTTGAGGCCCGTGCACTTAGATTTAGTGCACGTTAAAGAACCTCAGGTGGTCAAAATTTCTGGAGCCCTCCACTACGGCGTCTCTCATTATCATATCTTGGTTTTGGGATGCTAAACTCGATATTATTATTAAGAAGAAAGTTAGAAAAAGCAAAAGGCCCTTGCGTGCGTTGCTGTTGGATAATTTTTTATAAAGACAGAAGTAACTGTAACATTGATAATAATAATATGTGGGATTTAACGTCCCAAAACCACGATATGATTATGAGACGCTGTAGTGGAGGGCTCCGGAAATTTCGACCACCTGGGGTTCTTTAACGTGCACCTAAATCTAAGTACACGGGCTTCAGACATTTTCGCCTCCATCAAAAATACAGCCGCCACGAAGTAACTGTAACGGTATTTGCCGTTACTGTTGCTGTGAAAAAAGTAACAGTGTTACAGTTACAAGTTACTGAAAAAAGTAACTAGTTAGTGGTAACGCGTTACTAGTAACTAGTTACTGCCCAAGACTGGTTTGCATAAGTACATCAAAGCCTAGCAGTAGGAATGCTTTTAATAATGTTCACATTGGTCTGCACTTTGTTTCGAAAATCACTATATGTATGTATCATGTACAGAAGCACAAAATCAGCACGTACCGAAATCCACTTGGCTCCTTTATGTTCACTTGGGCTCTGTGGGTGATGACAAAATCATCAGTCACGTCCACAAACATCTCGAAGGTGTCATCATGGACCTGCCAAGAAAAATTGCATGCATCATAGGTTGGCAAAATCTCTTATGAATCGACTCACTCAGACTCAGATCGAGCTGTGAGTGAGTCCGGCTGAGCAATACGTTTGAGTCCAAGTGAGTGCGGTTGAAGGAAGTTTTAGTGAGTGAGTCTGAGTGAGTCCGGTTGAGGAAAATATTGGTGAGTCTGAGTCCGAGTGAGCCCTAAGCGCAAAATATATTATTTAGTGAGTCTAGTGAGCTACACCTTTCATTGCCGACCAATGGTAATATCTCTACTCACCTACCGGCATTACTATCAGCTTATGTCAGCTTAGGGTTTATACTCAAATCTATTCACACATTGGCCTCAACACACTAGCGTTCATGCTCCACCTCAAGGTTTATTGATAGAGGTGTGAGTGGGGGGTGGCGGTGCGGGGGGTGGTGCCATGACCTCCCCCCGCAAACTCCTTCACAGGAAGTTCTTTATAGATCTCGTGTGAGACGCGCACATTTCATAAAAACATCCTTACTGGATTGCAACCACTGATAACTCTTATTTGAAGGTATAAGATAAACGGTGTACCGTAGAGCATGGATTGTGTGAGATATTGGCGTTAAAGTGCATTTACACCATGATCAGAAAAAGCTATTTTATGCGAGCGGACTCATGAGTCAACTCACTCAGATTCATGTCAAGCCGTGAGTCTGAGTCGGAGTGAGTCCGGTTGAGAAAAAGTTTAGTGAGTCCGAGTCCGAGTGAGTCTGGTTGAGGAAAATTTCGGTGAGTACGAGTGAGCTCTCAGAGCAAAATATATTTCTTGAGTGAGTATGAGTGAGTTTCAATATTTTTGCCGACCTATGCATCAAATATTGTCTGATACACTTGCTGTAAAATCTGGCTGAAGTGCAGCCAAGTGAGAACCAGCATGATTATGCAAAAGTGGCACAGTTCAACTGGCCATATCGTGGTCACCAAAATGAGGCAGTGAATTCATGTTTAGCGCTAGTTATGTGCCTCGTAATCTGTATAAGCCTCCTGTGGCCTCCTAACCTCACTGAGCCCTATTACATCCCATTTAACACCCTCCAATTCCTCGAACAGTACAGCTAGACTCGCCTCACTAGATAAAGTTCTGGCGTTACACGTAGCCAAATTCAGATTCCAATGGCGGCCTGTCCGTACCCAGAGATTCTTAGCACCCGTGGCTTAGCTGACAGAAGAGAACTAGGAGTGGGGTTCCTTATTCATAAAGATATAGCTGGCAATATATAGGAATACTATAGCATTAATGAGAGGGTGATATGTATCGTAATTAAGTTTAATAAGAGGTACAAGATGAAGGTGGTACAGGCCTACGCGCCTACATCCAGCCATGATGATCAAATGGTTGAACGCTTCTACGAAGACGTAGAATCAGCAATGACTAAGGTAAAGACACAGTATACGGTACTGATGGGCGACTTTAATGCAAAGGTAGGCAAGAAGCAGGCTGGAGATCATGCAGTTGGGGAATATGGCATCGGCTCTAGAAACGCCAGAGGGGAGTTACTAGTAGAGTTTGCAGAACGCAATAATTTACGCATCTTGAATACCTTCTACAGAAAACGGGCTACTCGTAAGTGGACGTGGAGGAGTCCTAATGGCGAAACTAAAAATGAAATAGACTTCATAATGTGCGGCCACCCGGGCATTGTACAGGATGTGGAAGTAGTTAACAAGATCCGATGCAGTGACCATAGAATGGTAAGATCTAGAATTCACTTGACGTGAGGAAGGAACGGTAGAAACTGATACGCAGGAAGCCGATTAATGAACTAGCTCTGAGAGGGAAAGTTGAGGAATTCAGAGTTTCACTTCAGAATAGGTACGCGGCTTTAACCGAGGAAACCGACCTTAGCGTTGACGCAATGAATGATAATCTGACTAGTATCATCAAGGAGTGTGCAGTGGAAGTCGGGGGTACAGTTGTTAGACAGGACACTGGTAAGCTATCCCAAGAGACGAAAAACCTCATTAAGAAACGTCAAGCTATGAAAGCCTCAAATGCAACAGACAAAATAGAGCTGGCGGAGCTTTAGAAGTTAATCAATAGGCGTAAAGTAGCCGACATAAGAAAGTATAATATGGAGAGAATTGAGCATGCTCTAAAGAACGGAAGAAGCCTCAAAGCTATGAAGACAAAACTGTGCATAGGCAAAAATCAGATGTATGCATTAAGGGATAAGGAAGGCAAGGTCACAAACAATATGGATAGAATAGTTGAGGTAGCGGAAGAGTTCTACAGAGATCTGTACAGCAGCCGAGCCATTCAGGATGATAACGTAAGAAGGAGTAATAGCGCAGAGGAATCTGACATCCCACCAGTATTGACAGGAGAAGTAAAGAAAGCCCTAAAGGGAATGCAAAGAGGCAAAGCAGCTGGTGAGGATCAGGTAACATCAGACCTGTTGAAAGACGGTGGAGAGATTATGTTAGAGAAACTGGCCACCCTGTATACGAAGTGCCTCTCGACGGGGAGGATACCGGAATCTTGGAAGAATGCCAACATCATCTTGATCCATAAGAAAGGGGACGTCAAAGACCTGAAAAATTACAGGCCCATAAGCTTACTGTCGGTTGTCTACAAGCTATTTACAAAAGTAATTGCTAACAGAATTAATACGACATTGGAGTTCAATCAACCAAGGGACCAGGCAGGATTTCGTACAGGATTCTCAACAATAGACCATATTCATACTATCAATCAGGTGATAGAGAAATGCGCGGAATACAACCAACCCCTATACATAGCCTTCATAGATTACGAGAAGGCATTTGATTCGGTGGAGACATCAGCAGTCATGCAGGCACTGCGGAATCAAGGCATCGACGAAGCCTATATAAAGATAATGGAAGAAATCTACAGCGGATCCACAGCCACTATAGTCCTCCATAAAGAAAGCGACAGAATCCCAATAAAGAAGGGCGTACGGCAGGGTGACACGATCTCTCCAATGTTATTCACCGCGTGTTTACAGGAGGTTTTCAGGGCCCTAGATTGGGAAGAGCTAGGGATAAGAGTTAATGGAGAGTATCTCAGTAACCTACGATTCGCTGATGACATTGCATTGATGAGTAACGCGGGAGACGAATTGCAGCTCATGATTACTGAACTGGATACGGAAAGTAGAAGAGTAGGTCTGAAAATTAATATGCATAAAACTAAAGTAATGTGGAACAATCTTGGTAGAGAACAGCGCTTTGCGATAGGTGGCGAGACACTGGAAGTTGTAAAGGAGTACGTCTACTTAGGACAGGTAGTAACCGCGGAGCCGAACCATGAGAGTGAAATACTAGAAGAATAAGGATGGGTTGGGGCTCATTCGGCAAGCATTATCAAATCATGAATGGTAATCTACCACTATCCCTCAAGAGGAAGGTATATAACAGCTGCATCTTACCGGTACTTACCTACGGAGCAGAAACCTGGAGACTTACAAAGAGGGTTCAACTTAAATTGAGGACGACGCAGCGAGCGATGGAAAGGAAAATGATAGGTGTAACCTTAAGAGACAGGAAGAGAGCAGAGTGGGTCAGGGAACAAACGGGGGTTAATGACATCATAGTTGAAATCAAGAAGAAGAAATGGATATGGGCCGGGCACGTAGCACGTCGGCAGGATAACCGGTGGTCATTAAGGGTAACTGACTGGATTCCAAGAGATGGCAAACGCGTGAGGGGGAGACAGAAAATTAGGTGGGTAGATGAGATTAAGAAGTTTGCAGGTATTACGTGGCAGCAGAAAGCACAGGACCGGGTTGATTGGCGGAACATGGGAGAGGCCTTTGCCCTGCAGTGGGCGTAGACAGGCTGATGATGATGATGTGCCTCGTAATCACACAGTGCTTTTGACTTGTAAAACTCCAGCAATTAATTATTATTATTTGTCAAGATGTGGCTTATGTGGCTAATCTTTAGCAATGCTTCACTGAGCATGCACATTCTTTGATGCAGCATAATAAAGACCACACTCACATAATTCTACTCTGCCATGTTTGGCTGGGCAATTAACGTTCCACTTTGTAAAGGTCCCGGATAATTCATGAAAAAATTCGGAAGATTTCTGTCTGCAACCTTCTGCCTGTGTCATCATGACCTCGTACTTTACAATGGCTGTTTGTCAGACAATACACACATGACATGCAGCTAGGGGATAGGCAGAACAATAGAGCATTAGAATAGGGTTCGTAGAGCTTGCTTTGCTTGGTTGCGTACGCTATTTCAGATTTATAACGTCTATGTCCATCGCGCGTGACGAGTGCATAGTGGCGACAAATGCTGATGCCATACTTTGCGTACTACAACTACCTTGCGGTTCGGCAGTGATGCCACAACGCATTATTACTGCGGTACTCGGCGCACACCCGGTATTAACACTAAACAAAGACAATTTTATGCGCTGCGCAAAGATGGATAAGTTCCAACTCGCCCGCCTATATCAATCCTACTACAATAACGAAAAACTTCGCGCTAGACATATACCAGTTCATATGGTAAATAAGCAGCATTTCTATTTTACAGCGCAAAATCGCACAACGCTGCTCACGAAGTCAGCACGTGGTGCCCAATCAATGAAAGGATATAGATCGCTTAGTATGCAGCAGAAAATGTTCCACAAATATCCTCTACGAGCAGTAAGATACAGTAGCGAACACAGTTAAATGCATCTCGTGATTACTCACCTGCAAGCTCAGGCTGGCGCAGTCTTGTTCGGCGAACACGTTTTTGCTTTGAAGGTGGCTGAAGAGGTCTTCTTTCTTCCACTCACCATCAAAATTTACAACCATTTTGCGGTCGCGAAATGTCACCAAACATTTGGACGCCATCGCTCAAACATAAAAGAAAAAAATTAGGCAGATCCCACGTACCGTGGGAGTCGATGTTATGCGAAGCATGTGGCGGGTAGGCGACTGTGGCATAACTTTTTTTACTGAGCGACACGTTACAAAATTACGCTAGAAATTTGTATATATTTTATACGCACACATAAGTTGAAGAACCGCATATGTGTTATATAACCAGTTGTTTACGGTTGGGTAACGCTGCCAATGGCAACGTGGGTATTACCAAAACCAGAAGCGGTAAGCTGATACGTAGTGCTTATACGTGTCCCGAGAACACACGCACGTTTCACGAACCCGTGTGCATGTGTGCAAGAAGGTCTTGACAGTTCTTGAACAAGGGCATCATCACCATGATCAGTGAGCAGCAGCAGCTGGTCATGATTTGTTATAGGATGCGCTCGTGATCGTGGTGACTAGGGGTCCATGTGTAGTGGAGTATGTGGTGTAGTAGAGCTGTTGGAATTCGTGGATGCCTCGGTCATTTCGTCGACAAATTATCTGTCGACAGAGCCGGCGACATGTCCGAAACTGAAGCCACGCTTCGTGTTGGTGAGGTATAGGCCGTCGAGGCTGGTAGGCCTGGATAGTGCTACGTAGATCAACTTCAGTGGATAGTGTTTGTCGTATTCGTAGACTACCTGTGCGTATGTGGCCTACGTAGCCTAGTCTACAAAGCGGCTGTCAATTAATCTGGCATAATCCTCGGTCAGCATGAGGCCATCGCCCAGCCTCCTAAGAAATGAATAGGACACTGCGTCGTTCTGGTGGACGAAGTGCACTTTACGGTGCGGTGACGACGTGGATATATGATATGTACCTTTCGTTAATGTATTCCTCCTGGGTCGAGCGATGCTTCAATATAGCTTCCTGAATCATAGAAATACAAATGTAATGTTTATTAGACTGCTATAAAAGAGGAGCCAATACTGAAACTACAGACGTTCATCTAATATGACGCCTGTATCGTGCGAGCACACATCGTAGGAGTATCATGTAGTGTTTATTGCTGTCTTGTAGAATTAGATAGCCAGCACCACAGCCACAGGTGACGTTGCACCTGCGTAGGCTGTTTTTCCAAACCAGTTTATAGACCTGGCGTGGCTCAGTGGTAGAATACCTGATTGCCACGCAGAATGCTTGGGTTCGATTCCTGCTGGGATCCTAATTTTTATTCTTTCCATTCGTTGAGTCAACGCTGCCGATGTTGGTTTTCCTTAACGCTCTAGCATTTAAGTTACCAATGTCTGTTCTCGCCGTTCCTGGGTAGATATAAACCGTTAATCACCTGTGGCACATACCCGTACACCACGGCCCATGGTAAACGGGTATGTGCCACACGTGTCTAGTGGAAAGGGTTTGACGACGTACGCGAAAGGATTTTAACGTTATTCATGTCACGACCCGGCAATCATATTCGTCAAATCCTTTTACCCGCCCATGCAAATTTTGGTCTACACCAAGTTAAGGAGGCGATCATGAGAGCACCCAGACGTAGGCGGCTAGATAGATAGATAGATAGATAGATAGATAGATAGATAGATAGATAGATAGATAGATAGATAGATAGATAGATAGATAGATAGATAGAAACGCTCAAAGTGCCAGAGGTTCGCTAAGAAATGCTTCGCATTTAAAACTGCGAAGCTCTCAGAGGCACGAAAACAACACCGTAAAGATTCTAGTACACTCTGATGTGCTCTAACACAGCTCCTTGCCCGTAAGCTATCGAGCAACTAGTGCGAGCGTGCGAGCGCGAACAAAAAAAAGTCACAGTTTCGCCGCAAGGGCGAAGCAATGAATGCGATAGCAAGAAAAGCGGCCCGTTATGGACGCGCTGCGACTACCGTGCGTCCATCACTACCCGGCAGCTACTAGACAGCTTTAATTTCACGTGCGTAGGGACTTCTCATACGCAAACGTGAAAAGTACACGTACGTTACGTGCAAGACATCTGAAACGCTTTCAGCTACACGTACGCGACGCGCGGTGAGAGCTACCAAGTAGCTCCATCTGCTGAGAATCATGAACACTGCGGTAGCTTGTTCGAGCGCCCGCGCGAGCAGACAGCGGAAGGGCAAGGTTCTCCATGCGCAAAAATAAGAAGCGAGAGAGCTGGCCGACGCCTTTAAGTGCGCCCGTCGCGCTCCTAGCGCCATCTCGCTGGTAATGAAGAAACGCTTATAAGCGCCTCGGTCTCGGAGGACTGCAAACGGTAAAGGATGTGTATATAACGCTCGCCGTTAGCTACCTGAGGGATGTACGCTTTGTGGAGTAGTGCTTAGCGCACCGCGCTGCGAATTCAGAGGTTGCTGGTTCGATTCCGCGCACGGTGTAAGAATATACTCAGGTGATGACACTCTTCCCCCAACGCATGGGAAACCGCAATCCACGCGCGTCCAGATAATGTTCGGGTTCTTATCAGATGATTTGCAGTTTCATCGGCGCCGTCTTGGAGGGCGCTACGAAAAGCGGGCAGTCGTCTCCATAGCAACGCGCATGCTGCTGATAACGTGCATTTTTTGTGCCATTTTGTTGGATAATGTGCATCCGCCAAGCGGCGTCGAGGGGCGAAATCGAGAGAGCAACAGGAGAGGGCACGGCGAGCGCGGCGCACTCCGCCTCAAGCCACTAGATGGCGCACCTTTCAACGGACCGACGACCGAACATTTTCTGGCCGCTTAGGCGCGCGCAGTGTCAACACCTGAATATTCTTACACCGTGATTCCGCGCTTCGGAAGCATTTTTCTGGTTTATTTTTCTTAGGGATATTGATGTATATATATATATACTTATACATATACGCAGCATGACGGCGGCGACGGCGACGGCAAAAATCAGCCGAGACTGTCCATATAATTGCTATCGCAATAGTAGCTGCGGGGCGAAAATATCGAGGGAATGGCAGCACAGGCGCCAGCGCATAGCTGCGGTGTATTCGCCTACTTCAATTAAGACAATGTCGCTCATACGGGCTCATTCTTTTTCGCAAATTACGTTTACGAAGACATACTACTTCATGTTAATGTAAAAATTTTCTGAATTATTAAATAATTATTAAAAGTAAATCGCGTGCTATACTCGCGCCACGCACGCGTATGTCAGGTTGCGTGTTCGCCAGCGTCTACACGTTGTACACGTATTCTTCACTGATGTGTGCGAAGCTGTTTTCATGGAGGGTGGCGTGATGTATGCGTAATATTATCGTTGTGGTACTCACCATTGCCATTGCCTCCAATGGTTTGTCGGACGAGTTGCTTTATATATGGTGCTTGCTTTTACGAAGACGTGCCGTATTCAACACAAGAAGCTGCAAGCGTCTGCTGCGGCACAAGTAGCTGATTGTGTTACGGCTCGCTGCACCGTTTGCTGTGTGAGATCGGCGGATGCTCATGAAGAGGACTGCACAACACATGTGTTAACGTGTGTGCCGCGTTGTGACTCAACTGATGGAAGTGCGATACTGCCCTCGATGCCCGTTCTTCTCGTCGCAGTTCATCAAGGTTATTAACCACATTGGCGTGGTGCACAGCGCGGAGCCCAACTTCAGTGTCTTTTGTGGAATCGGCGGCTGCTCTAGTACATACTCGAACATTTCATCCTACAAATCACATTTGTATCACCGACACAGGACGTTACTGGAAGGCACCGGCAGCAGTTTGCAACATCGTTCCCACGGAGGCACGAGCAATGCAGATCGACTGGATTGAATGGGCAACGAATCTTTTCACCAGGAAGCGGGCCCTGAGCCCATGGATTCAGAAAGCTTTGGCACGCGAAACGAAGAACCAGTTAATGATTCTGCCGATCCAGGAACGTCAAAGCGAAAGGCCGACTTTCAGTGCTTTCTTGAAGAAGCAAAATTTGCCATATGGAGGTTTTTTTTAGTGCTACTACACATCATAGCTTGTCTCATGCGGCTGCTGAGAAATTGTTTTCTGAACTGCAGCTGGTTTTTGAGCTCGTAATGAAGGCATATGCTAATGAAATAGCACATGCTGTGAAGACATTGGGAGCAGCCCAGGAACTTGACCTTCTGCTGTCTTGCTCGTTCATTCCTGACTTCTTTAAAGGGCTCGACAAGAAACGTGCGAGAGACAAGTACGCCAAGGAGGCGTTTCCTTTTGTTGCACCAGAGGAGCTAGTCTTGGGCCAAGGTGCGAAGTACCACAATGTGCCGTTGCCGAAGCTACTTCATGTCCTCTGCAGTATCCCAGACATTGCGGCCCATTTGAAGACTCCCGAGCCTAAGAACCAGGCACCGAGTGTCTACAGGGATTACACAGATGGTATGCTGTATAGACAGCACCTTCGCTCTGTGATACCACAGGACTGTGCTTACACAGTAATGATTTTGTTTTATACTGACGAGATTGAGGTGGTTAATCCACTGGGTGCCCAACGAGGAACCCATAAGCTTCTGGCCATCTACTGCTGCCTACTCAATCTGCATGCCATGTACAGGTCGAAGCTGCAGAGAATATACCTGGTAATGCTCGTGCGTTATGTACATATAAAGACCTATGGTCTCACAACTGTGTTGCAGCCGCTGTTGACAGACCTCAACCACCTGTTCGACAAAGGCCTCGCCATTGACTTCGAAGGCATTACAACAAATTTCATGGCACTATTGTATGGATTTTCTGGTGACAACCTGTCAATGCACCGTCTAGGAGGGTTTTCGTGCTCCTTCAGTACTGGCCGTGTATGCAGGTTCTGCATGGTATCCAGGAACCAGTTATCACGTCAAACATGCGAAAGCATGTGCAAAGTACGCACCACAGGCAGACACAGACTTCACCTTCAGGCAATTGCTGTGAATGGTGCCGCAAACAAACGCCTGTATGGTGTGAATGAGCCATCTGTTCTCCTCCAGTTGCCTTATGCTGACGTCACTCGCCAGCTGCCACCTGACCTCATGCATGATATTTTAGAGGGAGGAGCTGAGTGTGTTTTGCGCCACATTCTGAACTCTTTGTTATCTGCTGGACTACTGTCAAGGGGAGACCTAGACGCAGTATGCAGCTTTGCGTATGGCCCAAATGACAGTAAAAACAAAGCAGTAGAAATCAATGTGGCATTTTTGGCCAGTAAAGCTGGTTTGAAAGGAACAACATCGAGCAAGTGGTGTCTTCTGAGGTTTCTTCCATTAATTTTGGGAGATAGGATCCCACGAGGAAATGAGGACTGGGAGCTCCTGCTGCAATACAGAGAAATTGTAGACATTATATTTGCACCTGAGATTCCTGCTGAGCGCCTAGCGTACCTTGATGTGCTTGTGCAGTCATTTTTAATAGACTTTGCCGAGCGATACGGCCCCAGTGCTATTACACCTAAGCTGCACTACATGGTGCACTATGGAAGGTTCGTGCGTGAAGTGGGCCCCCTCAAAGACCTCTGGGCCATGCGCTTCGAAGCGAAGCACCAATACTTCAAAAAGATGGCAGCCTGTGTAGAGAACTTCAAGAACTTGACGTTCACGCTTGCTAAAAGGCATCAACTGAAGCAGAGCTTCGAACTTCACGGATTTCAACTCTATGAAGGGTTGAGTACAGCACAAAGCAGACCTGCTGACTGGAACATGCTCCCAGATTGTGCCAAAGAAGTACTTCCAAGAACAGTTCATGAGGTACAGTATGCGACACTTGAGCGACGCAAGTACAGGTGTGGATGTGTTCTAGTGTCGCATAATGGGGAGTCTCCAGAATTTCATGAAATTCAGTCTCTTCTCATTGCGAGTGGTAAGCTGTACATCTTGACTAGTGCTCTGCTTATTGACCACTTTGATCGACACAAGTATTGTTACTGTGTCCCGAAGTCTCAGGAGAAAGAGCTACACAGAGCAACAGCAGAAAAGTTTCAATATTGCCTGCTGGACCTTTACAGCGATCAGTTCATTGTCCCAAAATGGGAGGTTTGGTGACTGTGAACGAGCAGGTGTGAACAGTGCTCTCTGTTTGTAGTGCGTAATACACTGCAGAGAACAAGCAGTTCTTAGAGCTATTTCATTATTGCCACAATGTAGTGTTTTTGTTTAGATTCTCTTTTCGTTTGGAATTGGAACATATCCGTTCTTAAAATTCAACGTGTGCACAAGGATGTTTTATTGCGGCTATTGTATCTCAGGAAAGACACCGTAAACATCCTTTTACGATTGACAGCTTTGTGTTATCTATATCATGTAACATGTATTATGATAATTATGCGAAATGTGAGCACAACTGTTGTCATTTGACAATATAAACGGAGGCAAAGAATTCTGAGAAAGACATGAATGTATATACAGTACTCACAGATTGAAACAGGGCAATTGAGGGCTAAGTAACGGACATACTTTCGTTTCCGCCATCTTCAGTTTGGGTCATATCGATGTGATTTTGACTCAAACGCGTAGGTCAAAGCCAACATCATCCTTATAGGCCAGATTCGTCGTAACATGATGTGGCTGTCTCTAGCAGTTGCACATACCCGTCATTTTGCTAAAAAATTTGATGGTGTACTTGAATCCGTGAGTACTGTACAGTGTTGGCAGATTGCTAACGCCCTCATGAAACACTTGGTTCTCTGATATAGCCAGTGGAATAGGAGGAAGGCGTTGATGTGGAAATTCGTGCGAGTTTGCCTGTGTGGTGTGCGATTCCTTATGATTAGGTAAATTATCTTTCTTTAGTACAACGTGCCATGGCTTCAACGACACTGAAGACAACAACAGTTACAGCCTACTCTTTATTTTTAGTTCTTTTTTTAACGATTTTAACAATTTTGTTTTATTTTTTTTCCCTTTTTTATTGTCTGTTTTAGTGGTGAAGGTTTTAGGGTAGACGAGCAGGCCTTGGCAAAAGAGGAGCTTTGCATGCCTCGAGGATCTTGTTGCTGCGTTCTTTCGCTTGTCTGTTTATTGTTACAGTTGAAGCTCGATTTAACGTAGTGCTGGGGCACACTTGAGTTAATTCGGTAATTTCATAAAATCAAGAAAGCGATTTCACAGTCCTTCGAAATCTCAAATGCTAATGTAGCAAAACCAAAAAACTACCACAGCACTGTTCTTGGTGGTAACCCACACATGCACGTATGAAAACTCCGCAAAGGTGGCTTGAGGGCGGCCCTGACATGCATGTCCGGGCAATGCAGGGTCATGTTCAACTATGAGAGGCTACCTACACTCTAAGCCAAAAGAGAGCAACGGGGGTATAGGGGTTCCTCCTTTGAGGGAGTAAGTGCATTGCCACTCCCATTACTCTCCGAAAAGGAGCAACGGCAAGGGGATGAACCGTTGCTCTCCTTTCAGTTGCTCCTTGAGGGGATGAACGGTTAGTCCGCCCAGTTGCTCCTTGAGGACAAACTGTTACTCCTTCCTGATGCTCCTCAAGGGAGCAACAGATGCTCCTTCCCGTTACTCCTTAGTTTCTACTTGGGTAAAAAAATAGTTTTTTTATTTACTTCTAGAGCATATTGAGGTTTACACATACATTTGTTTGGATGCACAAACGACATACAGACATGTCATTCAGAAATAAATTTCAG
Organism: Rhipicephalus sanguineus; assembly: GCF_013339695.2. NCBI lineage: Eukaryota > Metazoa > Arthropoda > Arachnida > Ixodida > Ixodidae > Rhipicephalus > Rhipicephalus sanguineus. Next base: position 62,549,918 of record NC_051182.1, read on the forward strand.
AAAATTTGCAACAAACACACAGGATTCGAACTCGCGACCACTTAACCGCCATGCGCGTACGCTAGCCACTACGCCACCACACGCTACGGCGCTGTCTGAAAGGAAACGGGTTTACGTAGGTACCGACGGGTCGTTGCGCGTTCTGACACGTTAGTGAAATGAGCATAGGCGTCCTGAACCAGTGGTGATGTTAGAAAGAGAATAGAAAGTAACAATGTAAACATCTGAAAACATCAAGGTAATGAGTCTCTCGCGAAAACACAGGCTTTGCCAGTGCTCCCCTTTGCGCTAGCTAAAAGGCCACTAATTTCTGTTTTTTTTATTTTTTGCCCGGAGGTGTGTTTTCTTCTTCTTTATTATCATTGTTCTTATTATTATCAGTATAAATATAATAATATTAATATTATTTTTTTTTGCGGAATTGTCGCCTCCCCTTTGAAAAGACAACACCGCCCGAGCTGATAACCTCCATCTGCTCTGAGATTAAACACAAAGTCAAACTACCGGGACCGATTGCGATAGCTGCCCTCCCGCCAAAATCAGCCAGTGACAAGGTAGAGATGACGGGGGGGGGGGGGAGGCAGCGGCGTTAGTTCGCTGTCAGTATTTCTGCGCATCGCGATATGAGTGTGTGTGCGTGACCTCTGCTGCAACCATGGGGTCGGTGCTTTTGCTGCTTTGTAGACTGCCATTCAGCATAAAACCGCAAACGTAAAGTCTATCAACTGTGTACTTCTCTCAACCGCTTGTTTGTTGTGAAGTATACACGGAGTCTCGCGAAGCTTCGCATTTTATTGTCACATTCTCAAGCTATATATTTATGCCAAATGTTAAACGCAAACACGTCATTTAACTTGCGACGACAGCAGCTTCAGGTGCTGGCGTTCTAGTGCACCATGCCTGTTATTAGCGTGCGTATGTCTCTCTTTAGTTTACAAAAAGTAGTTTCCTTACGCCAGCCAACAAGAAAATGTGGCCCATGCATCGATTATACAGGGTGCGTGCACATATGCCTGCCGGAGAGCAACGGTTGCGCGCCGAGAGCAACTGTTGCCGTTCGTCCTTCTGTTGCTCCCTTTCAAACTGAACACTAAGCGGTTACTCCACCAACTTCAGACATGTCAGCCATCTTGTTCCAGTTGGTCTTTTTGGGGAGTAACAGTTCGTCTTTAGGACTAAACCCCGCAGTTACTCTCATTTCTTCCATTTTTGGCTTAGAGTGTACTCGCCTACTAAATTCTGCACAAGAGCACGAGGGCCGCCGAACCCCTTCCAAAACGCTTGGCGTGGACACCAGGTCATAGGGGACACCAACGAAACGAGCACTCATAGAAAAAGGTAGTAGCACTGGCTAAGTTCGGGTAGTAAGTGCTTGTCACATATGTTACTACCCTGTCAGTAAGTGCAGTTAGTAGCTGAAAGGGTAGTAACTGCTACTACCCTTGCTGTTACTAGCATATATTATTAACTGGTATTACCCTAGCCATTATTGAAAATCAGACTAAGAAATGTAGTAACTGGTACAGCGTGTTTATTTCGCCGCATTATTTACCCAATCTTAGTGGCCAAATTCACAAGGTCACATTACGACACAACTTCTAATAATCTTGCTGGGAGTGTTATAAATGAGAAGAGAACACAGACGTGAAAGTTCACTACGCGACATTGCTTCATTATGAACTCCAGGAGTATTTATAGCCCCTACAAGGATATGCATATCTGGTACCGGTGAGCACCCGTGTTGTGGGATGCGGACCTAAAGTCCAATACCCTACTACCTGCTTATGTGCGCTTTGGGGACGCAGCGCAAAGCCTTTTAGTCAACCGTAGTAAACAAAGCAATATGTCATGCCTATCTTTTAGATGCGGAGTATCTTAAGGCGGAGCTCAATCCGGTGGTGGTGGTGTGCGGCGTGACCACGCTTACTGCGCATGCGCATACCCTCTCCATACACCTCCTCTCCACTTTCCCTCTCCCCTTCTCCTCTCCACTTCCCCAGTCCCCTCTCCCTCTCCACTTTCCCTTTCCACTCTTCCTCTGAAACGCGGGCTAGACATGCCGAAATTCTCTCCTGCGCAACGCCGCGATGAGCTCGAGCGCATGCGCGTCCCTTCCCCTTCTCTCTCCTCTCCTACGCTGCCCCCCTCTCGCCCGCCTGTCGACCGCGTTCCCCGCTCGCCCAGTGAGAATTAACGGCCAGGCTAGATGGAAGATACGACGCGCGTAGCGTCCCTCTTCGCGTTCCACGACGCGAGAACGGTAGCATGCCCAACGAACGCCAACGGAACGCGATCGTGCAAGTGCTCCGGCTTCGCATCGCGTCATGGTCCCCTTTAGCGGGAGATGGTGTAATTTTTTTATAAAACCGCCACAACAAAACATCATACACAACGCCCGAGACGAGCTCTTACATAAGCTCAATGCACTTGAGTGGATCCCTGTGCTAGTACAGAGGTAGTATGAGACACGCCGTAGTGAGGTCCTGCGCTTTATTTTGATCACCTGGGGTTCTTTCATATCTGCCTGTCACGTTAGTCACTTGCCTATAAATGATTGACTTTTGCACCTCCGTTTCCACAATAGCAGAATGATACTTAGACATTGTGATTGCACAATTTTAAAATGAAAAATCTTTTCTTGATTCATGAGCACTTTATTCGCCAGTTTCCGATTAAACGTGATATGTCGAGACGATTCCAGTTATCAATCAATAAAATAAGCATTAACTACAATTTTAGATTAAGTAGTTAACGGCCGGATTGCAAAAATGTAGTAACGGTCCAAGAAAGTTAGTAACGGCTGCAGTTACTACCGATTAGCTTGCACTTAATATGTACTTACGTAGGTAATAAATAGGTAGCCAAGGGGTAGTAATGGTTGCAGCTAGTAATCGCTTACTAACGTTGGTAGCAAACACGTACGAAAGGTTAATAATGGTGCAAGAATGGTAGCAGGGCTGGGCAAAGATACTTTGAAATTGTATCGCGATACGATACAAGATACACAGGCAAGAAGTATTGGAGATACAGATACAAGATACTGTCGCAATAATTGTATCCGATACGATACCTGGCAATTGTATCTTAAGATACTTCGATACATTCTCAAATTTTCTATTATAGATCCATATAATGTAGCAGCAAACGCCTATGCACGAAAATGTCTTCTTGAAAATTTCTTAACTGAGGCCTATTTTGTTTCACTTGAATGAAATGTCTGTTAGTATCTCAAAAGTCTTGCCTTTCTTGCTCAAAGGACATTAGTTGTCTTCCAAAACAACTTATTGGGGTTTGTTTTAGCTTCTTCACAGGACAACTCTTTATACTCTTCGCTGACAGCGGTTCTTGCTTGCCGACCAGATAGCGGGTTGCTATATAATCACAATAACTTCTATAAGAAGCCTTTGCACGAAGACGCAAATACCGTTGTAGACTTTGACCTTGTCCGTAAAAGACAGTTTGCACAATACCGTATATCCGAACAGGTGTACAGCAGCAATAACGCTGGTAGCGACAATTTTTGGGGGGGGGGGGGAGGGGCGCATGGTGTATACCAGGGGTTTGACACCTTTCGCTAGCGGCCCGCTCCGCACACATGACCGTCTTCGTCCCCTTTGTTTTTATTTTCTGAATAAGTATGTTCGTGAGCTACACAGACATACATGACAGGTCTCAGCATTCCTTTAGTGACGAACATGTGGTCACCAGGTGCTGAAACATAACGTGGAACAAAAACTCTATATTTCAGAATCCGCGTCCAGAATTCACTCGTTGTGTACATAGGTATCGATGTTTCTCGAATCCTGACTCCAAATCCCCTTCAGAAATTACCTATATATGAGATATGGGAAAGGCTTCCGTTCGAATGGCAACGTCATTTTGTTCAAACTCTCTCCCACCATCTTCACTGTCCAGGCCCTTGGAACTAAATTTCTCGACAGTGGCCCACTGGCTATAAGCTGAGTTTGCGACCCCTGGTGTATACATAGATGGCATAAAACTGCTATGAATTTCCATGTTCTACTTAGATGCTGGCGTAAGGGATTCCTTGTTCATATACTCACTAACGTGCAATCTTTTAGCAATCTTTCTTCGACGAGAGAACATGTGCAACACAGAAACATCTCAGACGTATTGTATAGTTGCACAAAGCGTCGCAAGACACCGCCGCTGTTCGCGCTGTTGCCGCTTATAGCTCCCATTAGGTGGCGATTAGTAATACGAAAAATATTTAAGAACGCCTAAAACAGGAAAACAAATACAAGTAAAATAGAGAGGTGGTTCTGTATCAAGCATTCACATTGAATGTGGTGTCTTGACTTCTTTCTTGTGTCCGTGTTTGCACGCCCTGTCTCTTTAGAAAGAATACTTACCAACTAGCTCAGCTCTTTGTTATTCTAAGATTCACATTGAATGAGTACAGAAACACAATACAGACGGCGCCCTTAATAGCTATGAGCATGAAGTATCGTCAACTTACCTGCTAAGACAATACAAAATTCAGTGCCTATGGAAAATTGCCTGAAACGGCTCGTTGGGACGCTCATGAGCAAAGCAGAGCATTCAGAAAAACAAAGTTTCTCGAATCCCCTTCCTAACATCTTTAAGATAGCTCCTAATGATTGCCATTATTATAATGCAAACTCAATTTCGCTATTTTCCTAAGCGGTAAGCAGAATGTTTTGTAATGTAACTCAAGGGACGCCCACATAATTATATATTTGTTTTCAAAATCGCCTTGGCAACGTGAAAATGTGTAAATAGTAGTATAAATATAAAGCAGACAGAAGAATAAAGCACAGATCTTATTTTGGGAGCCCGTTACAAAAGACATACTGCAGTGACCAGACCGGAAAAACAGTACAGAGACCTAGGTAATGTATGGGATGCAAAATGACAGCTAAGAAAGCAGTTGTGCTAATAATGAAATTACGATTTCATAAATTCTTTGAATAAATGTAGCAGCAAGTGAAAAATACGGTACGCCAAGATGTTTTCTGTTAGGTAAACGCTTGCTCTATTAGATCTTGCATCAGCACGAGTGGTGCTAACGTTGTTAGAATCTTGTTTGCATATAAGTTAATTCATTGCATGCAAGTCAAACTTACATCCACAAGATCGTTCAAATCGCTGATATGTAAAATCCACGAGAAACAAAGCAACCCCATTCTTGCACGCATCACATTTCGTTGCGGAGCAAGACGCAAGAAGCAAGCCAATCTTCAATAACGATACTGTTGCAACATCAGAATTTGCGCGATAGACGCTGCACACAGTGGAGTACGCGGCGCAGGACAGGGGCTAAGAGCAAGTGTCGGGAATTGGCGCAACTAAAAAGAAAAGAAATCGAGAAAACAAAAAGTTACGTGGGCTGCGCGTAGACATGCGCGCGCTTGTCTTCCTCATCTTCTGCCCTCACTGGAAGACTCTGGCGGTAAAATAAAATAACGTCACTGCCCTTAGACTTATTTAGATGGCTTAGTGGCAACAGTACCAGCGTGAGAATCGGAGCTTGGCCAGCGATTATTGTTTCGCGTGGTTGTGTTGCGATAGAAGTATCTTGTATCTTAAGATACACGATACATTATCGAATGTATCGGAAATACAGATACAGATACTCGTCTTTCGAGACGTATCGCGATACCGATACAAGATACCCATAGAGTATCTAAGATACATGTATCTTCGATACTGCCCAGCACTGAATGGTAGTAACCGCTGCAGTTACTACCTGTTTGCTTGCAGTTACTATATATTTACTCATTGTTTAAGAGTATGGACCCATCAACCGCCGCTACTGCCGTAAAAACTGCATTTTAGAGTATTATCGCTCTCAGCACTGAAGATATCCAGCCCCCGACAAGGGCCTTGATAAGGCGGGAGAAAGAATTCTATGCCGGTTCCGAAGAAAGACGTTGCTTTGGCCGGCCAGGCGAAAGCCTTAGGTGCCTCATCGAACGCGAAAATTGACCGGCGTCTCGCGTCGGCGGCGTAACACCAGTGATGTAAAAAATCATCATCACGTGGTGACGTCACAGCTCCACAAAATTTCTGACGTTCAGACACCCGAATTTCCAAAAAAATTTGCCTGTGCATAGGGCACATACAAACGCACGTGCGAACATGCATAAATTACAATTGAACTGCGCTCTTGCGCTGTCTTTCTTGATTAAGTATTTGTGTAGTTCTAAATGCTGCGCTTAAAGCAGCTCCACTACCCTGAAACCTGAGGAACTGCGCAGCACGGGCACCCCAGCTATATTCTCGGCAAAAGCGCGTTTGCCGAGGCGAGGCAGTGGCGCCCTCTGTCGCGTGGCGCGGGTATCGGCCGGATGTTGCAGAAGCGCTTTGAGGTAAATTATTGGTATTATTTCGTGAATATTCCGGCAGTTTATAGTATTTTAGACCTTGTCAATTTATTTTGCACTGGTTTTGAGCATTGTTAGCCTTGCGTCAGGGCCTGTATTGACCACTGCGTGACCATGCAACATAAGACGGTGGATGGAAGACCACCGAGGCCACTAAAGTGCTACTCACTTACAAAATTTCTGGCTACGCTACTGAACGAGGCGTATGGGTCACTTCCGTCGGTATGTGGGCAACAGGGACCAAATGAGAGTAGCTTGACCAAGCCAACCGAGAGTAAGAAAAGGAACGCCAAAAAAAGAAATAAACAATAATAAAACGGAACACAAGCAGTGACGCCCAGAACACGCGTGGTTCTCCGTCATTTCGCGCTGTTTTTTTCTATCCTTACTGCAAGCCTATTCGGCTAACCATTCATTCTAGCAATCCCGCTGGTCTCGTGATAAGAAATTAAAGCAACTCAATAGACACTCGGTAACACGTACTTTTGCGCGCAACTGTTTTTTTTTTCGTCTTTAAGCGCGTACAGCGCGAGTGACCCAGGAATTTTTTATGGCATATACGGCAAACATGCGAGGTTTCTCCAAGAACACCGAAGGACGAAACGAGGAATCAGCGCTTCGTTACGACTCAAGCGGACGTCGAAACCAGCAGAAACCAGCTAAACCTCGCTGGCATCGATGATATGCTGCGCATGTTTACGAAGTTTCGACAGAATTTGCGCAGCGTCAAACTATGCGCGCAAGGCGATAAAAGATGGCGTCACAAACGTGGAGTCATACTCACTCACTCTTTCCGATTCGGAAGGAACGAAACAGAGCTGAGTAGGTTTTTCCAGAAAGCCTCGCAGCAGCAGCACGTCGTAACATCGAGGCTTAGCAAACTTTTCTTTCGTTCGCCGGGGGGTTTTTCCAGCTTCCTCCGTCGCTGGCAAGCTCGCATCTGAATTCATCAACGTGCATGCGTTTTCGCGGCAGTTGGCGTTTCACTGCGCCTGCGCGAATCCGCGACGATCGACGAGCACAGAAGTCGGGATGATCCCAACGTGTTGAAGGTACCGACGTGCCGAGCAGCGGCTGAGCGACCGGCAAAAGATGGATGGAAGAGAGGCCTCCGACGAGAGAAGCGTCGTCATCGCACGGCACGACTCGCGAGAGCGCGGTTATCAGTCGTTGCCGCGGTGGAAACTGCGCGGCTATCGAAAGCTCGCTTTGTGTCAAGAACGTGCGAGTTCTTTCATTCTTTTAGCGCCATCGAAAGGAAGAAAGAATATTACGGGGGATGCTTAGAAGTGAATATGAAGGCAAAATGTATTCAGTAAAAGCTCTTTATAACTCGGATTTTACGGGACCGGAAAACAAGTGTCCGAATTAACCGAATGCCGAATTATCGAAAGCATCAACAAAAACTGAACTTTCGTTTTCTGGACGAATACGTAAATCCGGTACATACATCGCATACCAGCAGAGTGAAAGCAGCAATTTTCGTCATTTGCGACGTTGTTCTCAATGTGACCACGGCTTAAACTACTGTCCCATAAGCTGAAACGCGCTCTCAATCCATGCCTGATTACCTACCGGCACCTCCACGCGCGTGACGATAATTTTTGTCCTGCAAAATGGCCGGCAGCTGACGTTCGTCCATCACAGTGTAGGAAGTGAGTTTTGTGCCAGCAGGTGGACCACGGCTGAAGATCTTCATCATCAACAGCTTCCACCACGTTTTAGTCTTGCGACTTTGCGCGCGCATTGCCCGAAGTCAAAAAGAGGCTATATACTCAGTGCCGCATCCGCTGTGGACGAAACCGTGGTCGCCAAGGACACGATCGTAGCGTCCACGAATCTGAAGGCACGCACGCGGCCTACGTCCAGAGTCGAAACGAAAATGCTGAGCACCCCATCCGCTGCTGAACAACCTGGCTCGCTAATGCACCATCTTTGATGGCGACTACGCAGTTGTGAAGGCACGCGACGAAGATGATACTCTGGCATGTGGCAGCTTTGACCCCAGTCGCTATCGACGCGATCACAAAAAGAGCCCACGCAGTTCGTGTGAGCCGAGTAAAATCGAAAACGAACCAAGTTTGCCGCAGCCGCTGAAGCCTTGGTCGCCAAAATGCGGTTGTGGTAAGATTGTGGATGGCGACCACACGTTTCTGAAGGCCTGCGGCCGTTTCGGTTCGCAAACGCTATTTTCGCTTCTTTGCGTCTCACATTTGCGGCGCTTCGTGCTTGGCGCGCTCCGAGAATAGTCCGAATTAACCGGGCTGCGGCCAAATATTACCGCATTAACGAGAGCTTGAAGCCATTAAACAAGGGTTCTCAATAAGAACTTGTTGTTAGCGACACATCTATCTGCTTGTATAGAAATGAGATTAAGCTTTTTGATGCCACATGCCTGTAGCCTGATAAGTGGTGACGTCTTGTTACGCGTTCGTCACGTCTGCGCACCAGTGTGGTATTTATTCCATTGCAACCCTTGCAATAAACCAGTTGTTAGTAGCGCCTGTCCTGTCTCTCACATGTGTCTGTCTTTCTTTAGCGCTAAACCACGATGTTAAGGGTTCTCAAACACACGACCCGCGAACGTTTCGCTTGCGGCCCGCGGCTTCACAACGAAAAAGACGTTTGTGACTTTGCTAAATGGTCCTCGCAATATTTACTCGCCTATTGCGATTAATAACGCTTTGTTCGGGTAGCCTACAAAGGTGGGGCAGGTCTCAAGCATTCTTTTTCCGAGAGACACACCATGGGGTCACGATGTGGTAAAACATTACCGCGGAACAAAATCTCCAGATCTGAGAATCGGCGCCCACATTTGTGTCATGCTGGAGATCAGTATCGACATGTGTCTCGAATCCGGACGCCAAAAATCCTGTTCTGAAATAACCCACATATGAGATATGGGAAATGAGCTCTTTGAAATGACAGCGTGAGGGGACATTTTGTTCATATCACTCCCCACCCCTCCCCCGCTTTAGTGTCCCGGCCCTTGCGGGAATGAAATTCAGACCCCTGTATTACACAATACATACGTTGAACACGGGGAGAGGACATGTCCGAATTATCCGATTTACAGGTTTGGAAAGAAAGAACATTTATTTACAGACACGTAAACTTGAAAGAAATTTCGGGGAAGGGGTTTGAACCCTTCCCCCCTTTGCGTCCACGCCAATGGTGCAAGACACTGGCCGCCCTCGCAAGACAAGTGCTACCGACGCGACGGCATTTCCGCCGTCACCCCTAGCTAAGAATGGAACCAACGGTCGGAAACACTGCCGCTCAGGCGTCCCAAAGAAATACGTCATCGTTACGTCATCGCCACCATCTTGAATCTGAGCCTAACTGAGCCTCCAACCAGAAGTGCGATAACTGAAGGCGAAATTGGCGCTCGAGTCGATGGCGAGTCAAAGTGAAAGCAGCCAATGGCAGCCTGCCGCCGTGCCGGCAAAGCCGTGCGCCCCGCGGAGGCCGCGCGCGCGCCGCAACGCTAGTTTTGAATTCCTCGAATGTTCCGTTGTAGCATGAAGCGAGCGTTGAGCGCGGGCACCAGGCTGTCCGTGCAGGCAGGCTATGCTTGGGGACACCTGCAAGTCTCCCGTTGAGGTTGGCGGATCATTGTTCGCTTTTGAGACTTATTGGAGTGGTCGTTATGGTCAGCCGTGCTCCGCCGCCGCCACATCGGAGCCCGTCCTAGTCGCCGGCCTTGATGTGAAGTTTCGTGATGTTCCGTTACATGAAGCGACCGTTGGCCGGCGTGTGCAGCTTTTGCGATGTTTGCGTGCTGTGCTCTCTTGCCGCCGTGATGGTTAACGGTACACACCATTCGTACATCATGCAGCGGTGCACGGATACTTAAAGACCGAGTTCCGCAAGATTCTTCCATGATCCAAAAAACTATAGGTGAGTATGCGGTTTGCGTTCGCAGCCACACATATATAGCTTCATTGTAGTTGGACAACAGTTGTTTTTAAACATGGCTGAATTGTGAAGAGCATGATTTTGCATCGTTGTACCAAGAAGCAACGAAAATAAAGCACTTTAGACTCATAGTTTAACTTTTGCGTCGCTGACATGACTGCGTCCTTGGAAGTGCTTTTTGCATTTTTTGGCCTGTTTATCACTCGCCTTCGTTTAAATACGCGTTTCTGAGTCTCTGTGTATCTCAACTTGCACTATACCGAGTCGACGAAACTATACGTTTGCGTGATGCGACTGCGTAATTTTTCTCGTTGGAATTCAGTTTGCTACTGCTTTTCTGCAGGACGTAAACGTTTTCTGAATTATGGAGAAGGCCACAAGTGACGCGTTTGCCCAAGGAAAGGTTAATAACTATAGAATCTGCTCTCTGCGAAGTCTCGATCCGCAACTTCAAGTGCACCAGCTTCCTACTCTGCCCCCAGTGCTTTCTTTCGGTGCGTGAATGTTCATTATATGTACTTACAGCTGAAAAAGTACTCTTTGTGTTTATGTATTACCTCTGTAATTACCTATAGAAAAACCGTTCGAAGAACCTTCATGTGTAGACATGAGAGTTGTTTTTTTGTGGTGAACCTTGAGTATTGCAAGTGTCCTATATGCAGAATTTTATTGTTTGCGTTTATCTCAATGAAGTGCTCAGTGTACACGGCATGTCATTCACACTTCAGTGACGTTATCTTACAGCTATGCATTGTATTTGCGGTGAAAGAAAAGCTGTGTAGTAGACTTATTTCACCTGGCCATTGGGTAATACGCGTTTCTTCGAATGTTATATGTGCTGCTGCATAAACGGACCATCGCCTTCACGCCGTTGCCGCCTTCTAACTGTCAAGTAGTGGTCAAGTGCCAAATAATGTGTATTTCCCTTTTTAGCGTGATGTACTGCTTACTCTGCTAAATCTGCTTTTTCATCTTGTTTATCAGTAGTGAAGGTATCGAGCAATCTATGTATATTTGTGCAACATCTGAGCATATATATATATATATATATATATATATATATATATATATATATATATATATATATATATATATATATATATATATATATATATATATATATATGTATATATATATCTAGTTGTTTTGTGCTTCGTATTAGTACAGTGGTTAATAAGTAGTTCATTGCATTATTATTCCATATTTAGGTATCTTGTGCATTTTTATTGTTTTTTCCATGCGCTGACATTTCGCCTACATTTCTTTAAATTTCATGACTGTCACATCAGAAGCTTTTGTGCACTTTGATCAGTATTGTACTAAACAAACATCGTGTTACTTATATGTGTATACGTCAAAGGGCCTACATTTTCAGTGTGTTCGATTTTTAATTTCCAATTTCTGAACTTTACAATGAACTTTGGTGCTGTTTAATCATGGACACACTGTGCATTCTATCCTTCTCTCCTTAAAATGTTCATTTTGCGCTTGTGTTTGCGTCTTTTTTTGTGTACGTGTTCGTTGCCTTTGTGCGCTGCTTATTCGAGAATCTTCTCTCCTTCTCCGGAACTTGTATCGTGCCCCATTATGTGCGAATCTTGAGTTTTGGAAACGGAGCAATAAAACGTCACAGATATGTTGTGGGTGGAAGTCATCCCTTATGCTCTGGATCATGCAGGCTGCGTGCATTCAAACGCACTGCGCACCACGAGCGGACGGAAAAACATAAATGCGCGACCAAGCACAGCACGCGCGCACGCGAAAAAAAAAAAACGCGCCACGCACACGAAAAAAAAAAACGGCGCGCGGCATGAAAGTAGGAAAAGGAGCCGCCAAGAAAAAAGGCAAGAAAAAAACGGCGCCCGACATGAGAGAGGAGAAAAAGCAAGCGCGCTCAAAAAAAGAAAAAAGAACGGCGCGAGGAGGACGAGGGAGGTAGAGGGGGGAAGGGGCGCGAGAAGAAGCGAGCGGCTGTTGTTACTGTTGCCGCGACGACGACGTCATCATCGCAATCGTTACGTAACCGCTGCGTCATCGCCGCCATTACAGCGCCTCCACTCGCCAGGGCCGTAACTCAACGGCTTTCTTGGCGCTCTCGGCGCAAGCGTCGCAGAACGTTTGAATTACGCGCCCCTATGGGAGGTATACGAAGAGACCTACCAGTGTTAATAGTGGCCAAATTCATAAGGTCACGTTACGACACAACTTCAGATAATCTTGCCAGGGGAGTGAAACTTCCTATACCATACATGGAACGCGATATTCGCTCGCAGCGCCAGACGAACACCTGGTGTTTGGGGGCGGTACTAAAACATGGCCGCGCATTGCAGACACGCACTGGGGGACGCCATCTTGACGAGGACTGAGGATCCGAGTGCGGGGAGAGCGATTTAGCGCCAAATTCAATTGGGATGCACCAGCAAGCCAAACTGAGCGAGTGGAAGGTATTCAGATGGCGAGCGCGCGACCGTATTCCTGTTGCGCAACCCGCCACATGATGAAAACGACAATCGTTGCGTTCTGATTCTTGAAGGTTTGCCCATCCACCTATTTTTGCACCACTTATTCTAAGTAAGACTGTGTTTTTGTTTACGTGTACACATAAATTAGACAAGAATAAAGAGCATAGCTTGTTTGAATCTTTTATTGCCTAAGCGTACCATTCATACAGTAAAAACACAACACTAAAACAAAAGCAGACAATCAGAATGTAATAAATAAATCATGCACGTGTATGCTCAAGTAAATTACACAGCTACTGCTGCAACCGTATCCTGATATACCGTGCAAGCGTAGAAAAACAAAACAAGCAGCATGCAGATCATACCTTTCATCCGTCGCGGATCCGAAAGAATTTTATGCCGGTGCGGCGTGAAAAAATTCGACACCACTCAGCACAGCACGGTTTGTGATAACGGCGCCAATATATTCATGCGTCTGTTTCGCTGAAGCTTGCAAGGGTTTTGTCACTTTCGCTGAAACAAACTTTACAGTGGTAAAAGCGGCCTTTCGGACACCGTAGGCCGCAGCATACACGGGCGCGTGACAAGAAACGCCCCTTTTTCGCCGTGAGAGATAGGACGGCGCAGTTCCCGTTTTCCACTCCGGGTGCCGCTCGTATTTTCGCAATCCCGAACTGCAACCTTTAGGTTCACTTGCGCATTAAAAACACCGAGTTAATAAGTAAACTGGTAATAAATATAAAATAGAACAAGAACGTTCATTTATGCTCGTAGGTATAGTACAGCCCCCAAACGTTAGGATCGCTGCGGTCACGGGACAGAAAAACCGCGAAGTTTCATCCCCCTGATCTTGCTGGGAGTGTTATGAATGAGAAGAGCACGAAGACGCAACAGGTTCACTACGCGACATTACTTCGTTATCGACTCATGAATATTATAGCCCCTACAAGGATCTGCACATCTGGTATCAGTGAGCACCAGTGTTTTATGAAGAGTAATAAAATATGCGGACCTAAAGTTGAATACCCTACTACCTGCTTATGTGCGCATTGGGTACGCAGCGCAAGACTTTTAGTCAACCGTAGGAGACAAAGCATGTCATGTCTATTTTTTTTATAAAACCGCCACAACAAAGCATCATACACAACGGCCGAGACGAGGTATACTAAACTTGATTACATAGCCTTAATGCACTTCAATGCATCCCATAATAATTTATGAGGTTTTGCGGGCCAAAAATACGATATGATTATGAGACACGCCTTAGTGAGGTCCTGCGCATTAATTTTGACCACATGGGGTTCTTTCACATCCGCCTGTCATGGTAGTCACTTGCCTATAAATGATTACCTTTTGCACCTCCGTTTTCACAATAGCAGAATGATGCTTAGACATTGCGGTTGCACAATTTTAAAATGAAAAATCTTTTCTTGATCCATGAGCATTTTATTCCGCAGTTTCCGATTAAACGTGATATGTCGAGACGATTCCAGTTATCAAATTAATACAATAAGCATTAACTACAATTTTAGACTGAGTAGTTAACGGCCGGGTAGCAACAAGGTAGTAACAGTCCAGGAAAGTTAGTAACGGCTGCAGTTACTACCGATTAGCTTGCACGTAATGTGTACTAACGTAGGTAATAAATAGGTATCCAAGGGGTAGTAATGGTTGCAGCTAGTAACCGCTTACTAACGTTGGTAGCAAACAGGTACGGAAGGCTAATAATGGTCCAAGAATGGTAGTAACCGCTGCAGTTACTACCTGTTTGCTTGCAGTTACTATATATTTACTCATTGTTTAAGAGTGGACCCATCAAGCGCCGCTACTGCCGTAAAACTGCATTTTAGAGTATTATCGCTCTCAGCACTGAAGATATCCAGCCCCCGACAAGGGCCTTGATAAGGCGGGAGAAAGAATTCTACGCCGGCTACAAAGAAAGATGTTGCTCTGGCCGGCCAGGCGAAAGCCTTAGGTGCCTCATCGAACGCGAAAATTGACCGGCGTCCCGCGTCGGCGGCGTGACACCAGTGGTGCAAAAAAATCATCATCACGTGGTGACGTCACAGATCGACAAAATTTGTGACGTTTAGACCACCGATTTTCCAAAAAATTTTGCACGTGCGTAGCACACATACAAACGCACGTACGAACATGCATAAATTGTAATTGAACACCCTCTCCTGCGCTGTCTTTCTTGAGTAGGTATTTGTGTAGTTCTAAATGCTGCGCTTAAAGCAGCTCCACTGCCCTGAAACCTGAGGAACTGCGCAGCAAGGGCACCCCAGCTATATTCTCGGCAAAAGCGCGTTTGCCGAGGCGAGGCAGTGGCGCCCTCTCTCGCGTGGCGCGGGTATCGGCCGGATGTTGCAAAAGCGCTTTGAGGTAAATTATTGCTATTATTTCGTGAATATTCCGGTAGTTTATAGTATTTTAGACCTCGTTAGTTTATTTTGCACCGGTTTTGAGCACTGTTGGCATTGTTTTAGGGCCTGTGTGGACCACTGCGTGACCATGCGATATGAGACGGTGGATGGACGAGAAGCCGGGTCATTAAAATACAAAAGAATAAAGCAAGTTTTAATTGGAAATACCTTCATATCGCTTTGTTTTACATTCGGCAAACAAGCGTCGCGAATCTCAAGAACCTAATCCATCCGAAGCAAATCCGAAGCTTGTACTTCCCATCATTCCCATGGTGGTTGAAGCGCCGCTCAAGGAGCTCGCGTAGACACTAGGGCCAGATATTATTGTAAGGTATTATTGTTACAACTCTATGCAGGGCCCTTAAAGTGCTACTCACTTAGAAAATTTCTGGCTACGCTACTGAACGAGGCGTATGGGTTACTTCCGTCGATATGTGGACAATAGGGACCAAATGAGAGTAGCTTGACCAAGCCAACCGAGGGTAAGAAAAGCAAAGCCAAAAAAAGAAATAAATAATAATAAAACAGAACACAAGCAATCACGCCCAGAACACGAGTTGTTCTCCGTCATTTCGCGCTGTTTTTTCTATCCTTACTGCAAGCCTGTTCGGCTAACCATTCGTTCTAGCAATCCCGCTGGTCTCGTGATAAGAAATTAACCCCTTAAGTGCTTTATTTTTTTGAAAATTTCCCAACCAAAAGTGCCTATTTTTTTTATTTCTGATTTCGACTCTGATTGAACTAAAAAATAGCTAGTCGATGTTAAAAAATATTTGTACCACATACTTAGTCAAATCAAACACGGAATAACGCAAGGGGGCCTGTTGCAGCTCCTGCACCAAAAGCGAGTTTCCTTTCTCAATTTTTTCCCGTTTCCTCCTTGATTCCGAGAACAACGAAGCACATTTGAAGAAACTGCTGATTATATTCCATAAGGTCATCTGGCAATGACAAGTTGAAAGTCTTGCCTGGAATGACTAAGAATAGAAAGCGAGGAGGCTTCACAGGAGGATTGTCCGCATCAAGCAGGATCCACTGGCGAGCACTCGCGATGTTCGCTTCCGAGCTGTTTTTCCATCATCACCGGAGGAGATGCTCAATTCACCGCCTTCGCTGTCTTCACTTCCGACACAAGATAACGTCTGTTCCGAAACACTGTATCACTCGAAGAAGATGACGAAAACGAAAAGCCTCTTTTCTTGTTGACGAGCCAGTTATGCATAGGTGCCCGCCACCGCAAGCCATCTTTTCATACAAAAACCGCGCTCTTTCCGCAGGAGAAATATAAATGCCAAGTAAATGCTGCCATCTGGTGGATTACACGCAATCTAAGCTGTAAGAGACCGCCTCTTGCCCTGAACGCTAGAGGGGAGTACCTTTCCGCTAGGACGAGCTCTGCTCGTCCAAAGCAGTTTGGGGACAGTTTGGGCAGGACGAGCTCTGCTCGTCCAAAGCAGTTAAGGGGTTAAAGCAACTCAATAGACACTCGGTAACACGTACGTTTGCGCGCAACTGTTCTTTTTCGTCTTTAGGCGCGTACAGCGCGATTGACCGAGGAATCCTCTTGGCAAGTGAGCAAACATGCAAAGTTTTTCCAAGAACACCGAAGGACGAAACGAGGAATCAGCGCTTCGTTACGACTCAAGCGGACGTCGAAACCAGCAGAAACCAGCTAAACCGCGCTGGCATCGATGATATGCTGCGCATGTTACGAAGTTTCGACAGATATGCGCGCGTCAAACTATGCGCGCAAGGCGATAAAAGATGGCGTGACAAACTTGGAGTCATACTCACTCACTCTTTCCGTTTGGGAACGAACGAAATACAGCTGAGTAGGTTTTTGCAGAAAGCCTCGCAGCAGCAGCGCGTCGTAACATCGAGGCTTAGCAAACTTTTCTTTCGTTCGCCGGGAGGTTTCTCCACCTTCCTCCGTCGCTGACAGCTCGCCACTGAATTCGTCGGTGGTATGCGTTGTCGCGGCAGTTAGCGTTTCACTGCGCCTGCACGAATCCGCGACGATCGACGAGCACAGAAGTCGAGATGATCCCAACGTGTCGAAGTTACCGACGTGCCGAGCAGCGGCTGAGCGACCGCAAAAGATGGAAGAGAGGCCTCCGACGAGAGAAGCGTCGTCGTCGCGCATGGCATGACTCGCGGGAGCGCGGTTATCAGTCGTTGCCGCGGTGAAAACTGCGCAGCTAGCGAAAGCTCTCTTTGTGGACGAAGGCGCGAGTTATTTCATTTTTTAGCGCCATCGAAAGGAAGAAAGAATATTACGGGGGATATGCTTAGAACTCTAAGAATATGAGGCAAAAGTATGCAGTAAAAGCTCGTTATACTCGGATTTTACGGGACCGGAAAAAATGTCCGAATTAAGCGAATGCCGAATTATCGAAAGCATCAACAAACTGAACTTTCGTTTTCTGGACGAATACGTAAATCCGTACTCACTTCGCATACCAGCCAGTGTAAGCAGCAAAGTTTTCGTCATTGCGACGTGTTCTCAATGTGACACGGCTCAAACTACTGTCCCATAAAGTGAAACGCGCTTTCAAACAATGCTGATTAG